>NC_057802.1:548139827-548439827 GCF_018294505.1 Triticum aestivum
CCTTGGTGCTCTACTGCTCGAGGGCGGCCCTCCGCGTCGCGCTCGATGGTGATGCGAGTCCGGCTGCGGCTGGCAGCCGGCTCCTTGTCTTTCTTCTGGCGTGTGCCGCTCGCAGTTGGCGAGCGGGATGTTGCGGCGTGCTCTTGGCGCGGGGGATGACTATCAGCACGGGCGCCGGCTTCGTGCCGTTCTGCAGCCGCGTCGATCAGCTGCTGGATCCGTCTTGTCATGTAGGGGAGCTCATCGGCTCCCAGCCCATTGAGCTCTTCTGCAGCCGCCTGAGCGGCTCGCAGATTCTCGAGCGGGGTGGCGTAGACGGGGCGATCTGCCCCCAGCATGCTGGCGACGGCCGCGCCGCGCTTCTGGACGAAGTCGGCTCGGCTCGGGCCGCTAGGCGGCGGCGTACCGAAGGCGGCGCGGTCGACTTCGCGCTGGTGGGCCTCGGTGAGGCGTCTCATGGAGGCTATCTTCTGGCCCTCCGCGATGAGGGCGAGGCGGTGTGCCTCCAAGGTCTCGGCGTCGGCATCGGCCGGGATGGGGACGGAGAGGTCGTGCATCGCCGCTTGCAGGGCGTCGTGGGCGTTCTCGCCCGAGTTGGCGACGTGGCTGATGACCAGCACTTCGGTGACAGCGCTGCTGCCGCTGTCAGCTCGAGGAAGGGGGTCGTCGAAGACCACCACGTCGGAGGGGTAGACGTCGAGCGATGCCGTGTCGGAGTCGACAAGCATCGGGTCGGTGGAGCCGACCGACTCCACTGCAGCAGGCTCGCTGGAGACGTGAAGCTGGTCGAGGAGGCTGACGAGGCGGCTCTCGGGGTAGTCTGTGCCTGCGTCGGACGCAGGCTCGTCGGAGATGCGAGTCTCGCCGAGCAGATCGGCGAGGCAGCTCGCTGCGCAGGCGTCGTCGACGCCTTGCAGCGCGTCGAGGCAAACGCCATCGGGCGCAGCAGGCTGGCTGCGCTCGCGGGGGAGGAAGAGGGTTCCCGTCTAGAACAGGTCTCCGGACGACGGTGCACCTGGCCCCACGGTGGGCGCCAAATGTCGGGTGGTTGGTGCGACATATGCCAACGGATGGCTTATCATTGTGGGTGCCAATAAGACATCGCCGGTGCCTGGAAACGAGATGAGGCGAAGACATGCACGCTGGCGGATCTTACCCAGGTTCGGGGCTCTCCGAGGAGATAACACCCCTAGTCCTGCTCTGCGGGGTCTCCGCATGATCACTAGATCAAGGAAAGGTAGCTACAATCGCTCCTAGAGCTGTTGGGTTCAAGGGAGAAGAAGAACAAGGCTAGCTCTTGCTTCTCTCTATCTCTATGGTGTGTGTGCTGTGTTCAGAAGCTCACCCTTTGCATGGGTGCCCCGGGGGGTTTATATAGGCCTACCCCCTGGGGGTACAATTGTAATCCGGCTGGGCTTTGGTCCCAGCCGTCAGTGTCTACACTCGCCGGCTTCTCCGCCGGCTGTTGGGGCCCGCCGACTGGTGGGTCCCGCCGGCTGCCGGCTTCTTAGCCGACAGGCCGGCCCCACCGCCTAGGGTCTTGTCGGCGGCTGCTTACTGTAGCCTCTCCTATGATGATGAGGGCTTTTTCTAGGTAAGCGTGGCTACAGCGGGCCGCCTCGGGGGCTCTCACTGTAGCCTTACCTCGTCTTGTCTCCTTAATGGGGCTCCTACTTTGAGGAAGGGAGTAGCCGGCTTCTGGGGGCCGGCTACACCCTTGTCCGACTGGGGGAGGCCGGGCCGCCTTTGCGCCTCTCTCTGGCAGAAGGGGCCCGCCGCCCGCGGGCCGTACAGGAGTCGGTCGTGGATGACGTTGAGGCTGGCATGGCTACAGTGCCGAGCCGAACAGGAGACGGTCATCCCGTACGGCCTCATGTGGCCATGCCTGCCTCGGGCCTCGGGGGTAGTGGGCCGCACTGTGGCCACACCCCGTCTTGTCACCGTTATGTGGGTGTAGCTTTGGTGGTTGTGGTTCTTGGCCGGCTTCTTGGAGTTGGCCACCCCGTAGTTGTCCTGGGGAGAGGTTGCTGAGGCTGGGTCGCCTTCCGGGAGTCGGCTTCAGAGGTAGCCGACCAGGGAAGGCGGCCCAATGCTTGGAGTGCTTGGAGGCCCAAAAGGCCTGATAATTTTTTCAGAAGAACCAGGGGCAGTCAGTTAGGATACCCGTGGCCATTTACTCCGACAGTAGTCCCCGAAGCTGATTGGGCTTCGAGGTGGAGTAGGGGTTGAGAAGCTCGATCAGCTTCCTATCTTGACAAGTCGGCAGCTGGGAGCCGGCTTTGGTCAGGCGTGCCGCCTTGGTTGAAACCTCCGGAGTCGGAGGGCAGGAGCTCGCTAGTGTGTGCTCCGGGCCGCGGGCCGGCCACTTGCCGTCTGCGAACCACGTGGCCTCCCTCGGCCAGAAAGCCTGCCAGCCCACGCGCGCGACGGGACGTCACCGCAGGGCGGGGGCCCGCCACGTCCGCACCCGGGCCCAGGCGCGGATTCTTTGTATCCCGAAACCGCCCGCACGTCTCCTTGCGGCAGTTTCGGCTCGCCTTTAGGGCGCAATAATCGCGGGGCGTGGGGGGAATGGGTGCAGTTAATCCCACGTCTCCCCCCACGCCCGGCCTCTTCGGCCTCGCCTCGCGAAGCTATAAGTAGGGGGAGGTGGAGGGCGGCAGGCCCTCGCATGCTCCTCCTACTTCCACCAGCTTCTTCGCTCGCCGTTTCTTGCGACAGTGCCTCGCCGCCGCGCTCTTCCACCGCACGTTCCTCCGCCGCCGCGCTAGTTTTCGCCATGCCTCCCGCCACGGAGCAGTATGGCGGGGATTGGGACGGCTCCAACGTCCACGAAGATCACGTCAAGTTCCTCCGCAATACACGGCGGCTGCCCGGCGCGGACAAGGTGGAGGTCCGTCTTGCACCGGCGAGGGAAATTACGCCGGAGCCGCGGGAGGGCGAGCGGGTGGTCTTCCGCTCGCATTTCTTGCGCGGCATCGGCCTGCCAGTGAGCGCCTTCTTCCGCTCCTGGCTCGATTTCTACCAGCTCCAGCCGCACCACCTCACCCCAAATGCGGTGGTGCCTTCCGGGAGGCTGGGTCGCCTTCCGGGAGTCGGCTTCAGAGGTAGCCGGCCAGGGAAGGCGGCCAATGCTTGGAGTGCTTGGAGGCCCAAAAGGCCTGATAATTTTTTCAGAAGAACCAGGGGCGGTCGGTTAGGATACCCGTGGCCATTTACTCCGACAAGTGGAGTTCTTGGTCTTGCGCTTTCTGGCCTTGGCTTCAGCTGCCCTTGTCTTCTGAAGCTTTGAAGCCACTGTGGGGACCTTAGGCTTCACGCCTGTCCTACCGGCTGGGAAGACAATGCGAGGTTCTTCCCGCCTGGATGGTTCAGTTTGGTCCACAGATGGCTTCTTCTTCTGCTTGGCAGCCATCTTAGGGTCGATGCCAGGACGCCCAAGTGCCTTGCGCTTCTCAGCTTCATTGTAAGCTTGAACACACTTGGCAGCAAGAATCTTCATGCGCTCACAAGAACCTTTGGCTTCATCACGTTTCTTGTGAAACGCTTCCTTGAGCTCATGCAGCATGACCTTGAAGTTTTGGACGTCTGCCACGCTGAGCTTGGCCATGTGCTTCTTGAACTGAGCCTTTTCATAATCGATCTTGTGCTTCAGCTCAACAATTTTCTGAGCAAGAGCCAGCTCAGGAGCAATGGCGCCATGGAAGGAGACGCTCAGGCCAATGGGAAGTTGTAGATCGTCAAAGCTGAGATTGGGGGTGTCAAACCACTCATCAATGAAGTTGTTCAATACTTCCACGTCAAAGAGAGGCAAATCATTGAAGATTTCTGCCTCTTGCTTGCTCTTTATCAGCTGCTCAAGAGCATCATCAGCAAGATCGTCGTCACTTGACAGATCAATGGCATCATTCTCATTCCTCAGAGCAGCAGCAGGGGTTAGAACTGGACCAGTGGTGTGCATAGGCTTCTTGTTCTTCTTCTCAGTCTTGGAGATGCGTGAGAGATCTTCAGACTGCACACTTGGTGCAGGAGGAGCAGTGACCAGAGGCTTCACTCGTGAAGCTTTTGGTGCAGGGGAAGGCTTCGAAGCTTTAGGTTTCTTCATCTTCTTTGGCTTCGGTGGTGCATGCGCTTAGTCAGAATCAGTGTCGTCTGCAGGCTCATCCACGGCTGTCCCTTGAACCATAATATGAGTGATGAGACCCTCTAGGTTGTAGAAGGGCCCAACAAGATTGGGTTCAGCTTCGCGTGTGCCATCGGCACGAGGACCAGAGGGGCCTGGATTGAAGTCTAATCCCCGCGACTTCTTGTTTTCTTTGGCAGAGTTCTTGGCAAACTGGAAGTTGTGCTTGAACAGATTGTCGTCACGACACCATAGCAATGAAGATGGGTCGGCATCTTCAGGCTGTGGTCCACGGACCATGCACGGGTAGAAGCCTTGTTCAATGGCTTCAGCTCTGGACCTGGGTGGAAGATTTTTGTACAAAATGTCTCCCCATGGTCGCTTGATGGCATTCTTCTCAGCATATTCCTGGGTCACGAACCTGTACTTGTACCATTGTTCTGCCCAATATCTTCGAATCCATTGGATTCGGGTTTTTCGTTGATTGTAGTCCTCCTCTGGATCTGTCTTGTACAGCTCATAGAGGTCAGGAGGCAAATCTCTTGAGGTGTTCCCACGGCGCTGTCTGCCACCCTTCCTTGCAGACTTCTCTGTTGCCATGAAGGTCAGACTGAATGGCTTCAACACTGTCAAGGGCTTCCGTCTGCTGGTCAGACAGGAACTGGCTTCGGGAGAGTTGATGTGATGCTATAAGAATTCTGCAAATGAATGCAGACTATGAGAACCAAGGGATTCTCCCACGGGCGTGTACCTATGACAGCATTAGAGATGCGAGGGAAGGGGAAGAGGTCATATGCATTCTCAGAAGATTTTGAAGATAAATCAGTTTAGAAGACATTGACCTCATAGCGCGAAGACATTCACTTACATGTTGAGAGTTGGTTCCAAATTTGTACGAATCCAAGAATAAGTACAAGTGAGGAATCTAACTATGTGTGAAGCATAAGTGAATATACTAGGCATTATATGAGATGCAGACAGGATAGATCCAAATTTGTGGAGGCAGAAACCACTTTTGGTAGAAAGGATGAATCTATAGGATCAAAAAGACGGTAAAAAGAGGGTTTTAATTTACCACACAATGAACTGCTAGACGGAGTAGA
Source organism: Triticum aestivum (assembly GCF_018294505.1). NCBI lineage: Eukaryota > Viridiplantae > Streptophyta > Magnoliopsida > Poales > Poaceae > Triticum > Triticum aestivum. Next base: position 548,145,054 of record NC_057802.1, read on the forward strand.
GGATGAGGCCAAGCAGTTCGATCTTCCGTGCCCTAACTTGGCGACGGAGGACACCTACGGCAGCGGTGGAGAAGACGATGTCCGCGGCCAGCGTGAAGACGGCGTTGGAGAGGTCGCGGCAGCTAAGCGCTTCGTCGCCGGCGTCGTCGAGAGCTAGCGGTGGCGCTAGGGTTTGTCGAGGTGGAAGAAGGATTTTGACCGCGATTGGACAGGTATTTATAGGGAAAGGGGACGGCACAACGCAATTACACAGGTGCCCCTGGCGGTTCACATCTGAGGGACACGTGGCGAACATGCAACACATTTGGAGTTGTCCCACGTTCCCACGCCCGCCTGGACTGTCGGATGGTCGTTCCGGCTTCTCTGGGTTTCAGGCAATAAGAGTTGAACATTTAAAACAGATTTAATGTTTGTCTCTGTATCTTCTGCTGACAAGGACGCAGAGAAGACATTCGACAGTTTCAACAGAATGCATATGATTTGGATAGACAGAGTTTGAGGTAGGAAGCATAGAGAGGTTAGGGTCCGATCACATTCACTTAGTTCAAAAGATTCAAACGAGAAGACATAGCTATAAGTGAATGCTGTAGAGGACAGAACAGTAATATAGGTATATATCAGAATGCAACCAAATCAACATAGTGAAGATAATCATGAAGACAAGTTGAAATTGAAGACAAACCAAATGCGAAGACATAGCAAATGTGACGCCATGAGAAAAACACTTCAAACAGAAGAATTTGGTGGTGGCGTTACCCATCGTATAGGAAGTATTAGACCCAGACACGGCGCACAAGTATCGTGGCGCTCCGAAGTCAAATTCTGTGTTAATGTATTCACACTTAGAATGTAAGTCTTCATTGATTGAAGATATACTTTACTTCGTGGGTTGCACATCTAAGTCATCAACATGCATAAGTGTTAGGATGTGTGCCTGATCACAGTACATTTGAGGATTCCAAGATATTTAGCTCACACCGTAACTTGCAAAACCTTTTCTCATCCAAGGGCTTTGTGAAGATATCTTCCAGTTGCTCTTCAGTGTTGACGTGTATGATATCAATATCTTCCTTCATGACATGATCTCTAAGAAAGTGATGACGAATTTCAATGTGCTTTGTCTTCGAGTGCTGAACTGGGTTGTTGGCAATCTTGATGGCGCTTTCGTTGTCGCAGTAGAGTGGTACTTGTTTTAGATGGATACCATAGTCCTTGAGTGTTTGCTTCATCCATAGAAGCTGAGCGCAGCAAGATCCAGCAGCAATGTATTTAGATTCAGCAGTGGAGAGTGATACACAGTTCTGCTTCTTTGAAGACCAACAGACAAGTGATCGTCCCAGAAAGTGACATGTGCCTGATGTAGACTTGCGATCCACCTTGTCACCAGCATAATCAGCATCCGAGAATCCAACTAGATCAAACTCTGAGCCCTTTGGATACCATAATCCTAATGTTAGGGTGTAAGCCAAATATCGAAGAATTCGCTTCACAACTAAGTGATGCGATTCCTTTGGTGCCGCTTGGAATCGAGCACACATGCAAACACTAAGCATAATATCTGGCCTAGATGGACATAAATAAAGTAAAGAACCAATCATGGAGCGGTATACCTTTTGATCGAACTCTTTACCATTGGCGTCAGGACCCATATGACTCTTGGTTGGCATTGGCGTCGTGTAACCTTTGCAGTCTTGCATTCCAAACTTCTTCAGACAATCTTTGAGGTATTTCTCTTGAGATATGAAGATGCCATTTCTTTGTTGACGGATTTGAAGACCAAGGAAAAACTTCAGCTCACCCATCATTGACATTTGATATTGCTCTTGCATCATGTGTCCAAATTCATCACTGTATTTCTGGTTGGTGCAGCCGAAGATAATGTCATCCACGTATATTTGGCACACAAACAGTTCACCATCATATGTCTTCGTGAAGAGTGTGGGATCCAGGGAACCAGGTTTGAAACCTTTGCTCTTCAGGAAGTCTTTGAGCGTGTCATACCAAGCGCGAGGGGCTTGTTTGAGGCCATACAGTGCCTTGTTTAGCTTGTACACCATATCAGGATGTTTTGGATCTTCAAAGCCAGGAGGTTGTGTGACATACACTTCTTCTTCAATCTTGCCGTTGAGAAATGCACTCTTCACATCCATTTGATATAGCAAGATGTTGTGATGGTTAGCATAGGCTAGCAGTATGCGAATAGCTTCAAGCCTAGCCACAGGAGCAAATGTTTCATCGAAGTCAATCCCTTCAATTTGAGTGTATCCTTGAGCAACGAGACGAGCCTTGTTTCTGACAACTTGACCATGCTCATCTTGTTTGTTGCGATATATCCATTTTGTGCCTATTATGTTGTGCTTGCGGGGGTCAGGACGCTTCACAAGTTCCCAGACATTGTTCAGCTTGAACTGTTGAAGCTCTTCTTGCATAGCTTGAATCCATTCAGGTTCCATGAAGGCTTCAGCAACTTTCTTGGGTTCAGATATTGAGACAAATGCAAAGTGCCCACATAAATTTGCTAGCTGTGTTGCTCTTGAACGAGTGAGTGGACCAGGCGCATTGATGCTGTCAATTATCTTCTCAATCTGTACTTCATTTGCAACTCGAGGATGAACCGGACGAAGATTTTGCTCTTGCTGATCATTGTCATCATTAGGAGGATTGTCTTCAGGCTGAGCATTGTCTTCAGGTTGATTAGGTGCGGAAATGATAAGTTCCTCTTCAGGCTATGCATCAGTCGGTATGATTTCTCCAGTTCCCATTAGCTTGATGGATTCACTAGGTGGAACTTCATCTAGCACATTTGGCAGGTGCTCTCTTTGCGAGCCGTTAGTCTCATCGAACCGCACATCCACAGTTTCAACCACTTTATAGTGAAAGAGGTTGAAGACTTTGTAGGAGTGCGAATCCTTTCCGTAACCAAGCATAAAACCTTCATGTGCTTTCGGTGCAAATTTTGAAGTGTGATGTGGATCCTTGATCCAGCACCTAGCACCAAATACTCTGAAGTAACTGACATTTGGCTTCTTACCAGTGAGGAGTTCATAGGATGTTTTCTTCAGAAGCTTGTGAAGATAAACATGGTTGATGACATGGCATGCAGTATCAATAGATTCAGGCCAGAACTTCCTTGGTGTCTTATATTCATCGAGCATCGTCCGAGCCATCTCAATGAGTGTTCTGTTCTTGCGCTCCACGATGTCATTCTGCTGAGGTGTGTACGGAGCGGAGAACTCATGAGTGATTCCCAATGTATCCAAGTAAAGGTCGAGGCCGGTGTTCTTGAACTCTGTGCCGTTGTCACTCCTGATATGCTTGATCTTGACGCCATAGTTGTTCATGGCACGGTTGGCGAAGCGTCTGAAGACATCCTGCACTTCAGTCTTGTAGAGAATTATGTGCACCCATGTATATCTTGAATAATCATCAACAATGACGAAGCCATAAAGACAAGCAGTAGTAGTGAGAGTAGAGTAGTGAGTAGGGCCAAATAAGTCCATGTGTAGCAGCTCGAAGGGTTGAGATGTCGTCATGATTGTCTTCGAGGGATGCTTGGCCCTAGTCATCTTTCCAGCTTCGCAGGCACCGCACAAGTGATCCTTCTTGAACTTGACGCCCTCGATGCCTATGACATGCTTCTTCTTTGCGAGAGTGTGTAAGTTCCTCATGCCAGCATGCCCTAGCCTCTGATGCCAAAGCCAGCACTCTGAATCTTTTGCAAGAAGGCATATGGCAAGCTGTGGCCCTGCTGAGAAATCTACCATGTACAGATCATCTTTCCGGTACCCTTCAAAGACTAGAGACTTGTCAGATTCCATTAGTACAAGGCAACAATATTTTCCAAATATCACAATCATGTTCAAGTCACAAAGCATTGAGACAGACATTAAGTTGAAACCAAGGGATTCAACAAGCATCACTTTATCCATGTGTTGATCCTTTGAGATTGCAACTCTACCTAGACCCAATACCTTGCTTTTACCAGTGTCAGCAAATGTGATGTGACTCTTGTCAGATGGACGTAAGGTTGAGTCCATGAGAAGACTTCGATCACCAGTCATATGATTAGTGCATCCGCTGTCCATAATCCATTCTGAAGCATGAGGTGTCATACCCTACAGTACAGTTAGGGGGATAGGCTTCACCAAGAGTATTGTGAAGCATAAACATTTGACGGGCAAGAGGATTATCAAAGCTCAGATCAAGATTAGGACTGATAGGATGATTGGCAAACGATTCAGGAACAAAATACATAGTGAGACCATTTGGTTATTTGATCTTGCGCCCTACAAGATGTTTTAGGTCCCCGACAATAGCATCAGACGCCTTTGATTTTCGGCTGGAGACCTTTCCCTGCAAAAGAAAGTTAATTCTTCTTAACCACCCACATCTTTAGGGGTGGCTTAGAAGCAATGAGTCTAAGTGCAGCATCTGAGAACTTCGGCTTTGGAGCCCTAGCAAATAACCTTGCAGGAGAAGAATGATACTCATATGAATAAGGAGAAAAGTTCTTAGTTTTATGAACATAGCGGTTTGAAGACACACGCTCATATTCATAAGTCTGAGTATGGTTTCCCTGCAAAACATTGGCGTTAGGCTGACTCAGTTGAGTCCTGTATCTGTATGAAGCCTATGGACCATATGAAGCCTTTGGTCTGGGATTTGTCTTCTTCCCAGGTGGTTTCATGATGACATTCACGGGAAGATTCTCAAGACAACTTTTGGGAACCCAGATCTTCTTCATAGGTGGCCCATTCTTGCAGTTAGTACCAATATATCTGGCAAACACTTCACCATTCTAATTCTTAAAAAGTTTATAGTTTGCATCAAAGGATTCATCAATGATAATAGGGTTAGCACAGGTGAAGCCAGACAAGGTGGATGGATCCACTGAAGGTCCCTTTGCAGCAACCCATGTGGTTTTGGGGTACTGCTCAGGCTTCCGGTAGGAGCCATCAACATTCATTTTCCTCTCGAACCCAACACCCTCTTTCCTAGGGTTTCGGTTCAGAATCTGCCTTTTGAGGACATCGCACAGTGTCTGATGCCCTTTGAGACTTTTGTACATCCCTGTTTCAAGCAATGTCTTCAACCTAGCATTTTCATCAGCAATACTAGTGGTATCCTCAGCAGAGGGGTTAGTTACCACATCAGAAGTTGAAGATATTGCAATAGTAGCAGCAGTAGAACATTCAGCAACAGAAGTAGCGTTATCACGCTCAAGGCATTTTAGACATGGTGGTTCAAATCCTTCCTGAGCGGAACTGATCTGTTGAGCGCGAAGTGACTCATTCTCTTTTTGAAGATCTTCATGAGTCGCTCTCAATTTCTCAAGCTCTTGCTTCCTTCGAAGATAATCATAGGAGAGCTTTTCATGAGTTGTTGAGAGCGTTTCATGACGACTTTCAAGTTCCTGGTACTTAACATGAAGATTTTTTATGTCTTCAATTAAGGACTGAGAACGGGTCATTTCAGCGTCCAACAGGTCATCACTTTTATCTAATAGTTTTTGAGTATGTTCCATAGCTTTCTGTTGTTCAGTTGCAATTTTAGCAAGTGTTTTGTAGCTGGGTTTGGATTCACAATCAGAGTCATCTTCACTAGATGTTTGAAAGTAAGCATCGCGTGATTTTACCTTGGCACCACGTGCCATGAAGCAGTAGGTGGGAGCAGAGTCGTCCTTGTCATTAGCTTCAGCGTTGGTGACGGAGCCATTGTCTTCAGTGTTGAAGATGGACTTGGCAACGTAGGCTGTAGCTAGAGCCAGACTTGCAACGCCAGGGCCATACTCCTCCTCAGACTCCACCTCCGCCTCCTCAGAAGCAGACTCCTCCTCTGAATCCATATCCTTGCCGACAAAAGCACAAGCCTTGCCAGATGAGCCCTTCTTATGAGATGAAGACTTGGATGAGGACTTGGAAGAAGACTTTGAGGATTTGTTCTTCTTCTTGTCATCTGAATCATATTACTTGCTCTTCTTCTTCTTGTTCTCATTGTCGCACTGTGGACACTCAGAGATGTAGTGTCCAGGTTTCTTGCACTTGTGACATGTTCTCTTCTTGTAGTCATGAGTGGAAGCTTCATCATTTCTTGAGCTGGATGGTGAAGACTTTCTAAAGCCCTTCTTCTTAGTGAACTTCTAGAACTTCTTCACAAGGATAGCAAGTTCCTTTCCAATGTCTTCAGGATCATCAGAACTGCAGTCAGATTCTTCTTCAGATGAGGAAACAACTTTTGCCTTCAAAGCACGAGTTCGGCCGTAGTTGGGACCATAGATATCTCTTTTCTCAGATAGCTGGAACTCATGTGTGTTGAGCCTCTCAAGTATATCAGACAGATCGAGTGTCTTGAAGTCAGGGCGTTCTTGTATCATGAGGGCAAGGGTGTCGAACGAGCTGTCAAGTGATCTCAATAGTGTCTTGACGATTTCATGCTTGGTGATCTCAGTGGCGCCGAGAGCACGAAGCTCATTTGTGATGTTAGTGAGCCGATCAAACGTGAGCTGGACATTCTCATTGTTGCTTCTCTTGAAGCGGTTGAAGAGGTTGCGAAGAACACTGATCCTTTGATCTCTATGGGTTGAGACGCCTTCGTTGACCTTGGAGAGCCAGTCCCAGACTAGCTTCGACGTTTCCAGAGCACTCACACGGCCATACTGTCCTTTGGTCAGATGACCACAGATGATGTTCTTGGCAGTAGAATCCAGTTGAATAAACTTCTTGACATCAGCAGGGGTGACACCTTCACCAGTCTTGGGAACGCCATTCTTTACGACATACCAGAGGTCGACATCAATGGCTTCAAGATGCATGCGCATCTTATTCTTCCAGTAGGGATATCTAGTTCCATCGAAGACAGGGCAAGCAGTGGAGACTTTGATTATCCCTGCAGTCGACATAGCTAAAACTCCAGGTGGTTAAACCGAATCACATAGAACAAGGGAGTACCTTGCTCTGATACCAATTGAAAGTGCTAGTTATCGACTAGAGGGGGGGTGAATAGGTGATTTTTATGAAAGTCTTCAAAACATGAGAGTTTCGAAGACAAACAATAGAAATGAACCTATTGATATGCAACGGAAGGTAAACTACACTAAGCAACCCATAGTCAAGTATGCAATGAAGTGAAAGCACGAAGACTAATAGCAGCTAGGTAGTAAGGATCAGGATGGAAGATGATATGAAGCCAAACAACGATTGTAGTCACACAGTGAAGACAAATAGGTAAAGCAAATAGGCAATGACTTCACGAAGACGAACTATAAGTAAGGAGAGGGAGAGGACAGAACCAGTCACTTGTTGAGGACACAGGATTTGTTGGACCAGTTCCAGTTGCTGTGACAACTGTACGTCTGGTTAGGGAGGCTGAGATTCAACTCAGAAGACCGCGTCTTCACCTTATTCCCCTTGAGCTAAGGACACCCAGTCCTCGCCCAATCACTCTGGTAAGTCTTCAAGGTAGACTTCCAAACCTTCACAGACTTCGTTCATCGGCGATCCACAATGACTCTTGGATGCTCAGAACGCGACGCCTAACCGGCTGGAGGATTCACAGTCCTCAAGTGTAACAAGTCTTCAGGTCACGCGGATAGAAAGACTTCAGTGATGCCTAACACTCTTTGGCTCTGGGTGTTTGGGCTTTGTCCTCGCAAGGTTTCTCTCTCTCAAAATATTCGGAGGTGGGTTGCTCTCAAACGACAAAAGCCGTGCACTAACTCTAAGCAGCCACCAATTTATGGTGTAGGGGGTGGGCTATTTATAGCCACTAGGCAACCCGACCTGATTTGTCCGAAATGACCCTGGGTCACTAAGGAACTGACACGTGTTCCAACGGTCAGATTTCAAACACACGCGGCAACTTTACTTGGGCTACAAGTAAAGCTGACTCATCCAGCTCTGGATAAGATTTGCTCTCATTGTCTTCACTCGAAGACATAGGATTTTGGTTGATCATCACTTCAGTCACTCTGACTTTGTTCACTGGGACCCCACTTAACAGTACCGTGGTTCCTACGACTGAACAAAGAAGAAAAGGAAACAACGAAACAACTAAGTCTTCGCGCTCCATAGTCTTCACGCAATGCCTTCTCTTGTCATAGTATTCAATGTGAATATCTTCACATACCACCATTGTCTTCAATGTCTTCATACATTTTTAGGGGTCATCTCCGGTAGGTAAACCGACTCAATGAGGGACTACTACCTGTGTTATCCTGCAATTCTCACAAACACATTAGTCCCTCAACCAGGTTTGTCGTCAATACTCCAAAACCAACTAGGGGTGGCACTAGATGCACTTACAGGTTTTGAGTCTTTACTCAACTTCACACCTTACAATACAGGAAAGAACTCCTTTGACTGATCCATTTTGAACTCCTTCAAAATCTTGTCAAGGTATGTACTCATTGAAAGTATTATCAAGCATCTTGATCTATCTCTATAGATCTTGATGCCCAATATGTAAGCAGCTTCATCGAGGTCTTTCATTAAAAAATTCTTATTCAAATATCCTTTTATGCTATCCAAAAATTCTACATCATTTCCAAACAACAATATGTCATTCACATATAATGTCAGAAATGCTACAGAGCTCCCACTCACTTTCTTGTAAATACAGGCTTCACCGTAAGTCTGTATAAAACCATATGCTTTGATCACCTCATCAAAGCGTATATTCCAACTCCGAGATGCTTGCACCAGTCCATAGATGGATCGCTGGAGCTTGCACACTTTGTTAGCACCTTTAGGATCGACAAAACCTTCTGGTTGCATCATATACAACTCTTCTTTAAGAAATCCATTAAGGAATGCAATTTTGACGTCCATTTGCCAGATTTCATAATCGTAAAATCTGGCAATTGCTAAAATGATTCGGACAGACTTAAGCATCACTACAGGTGAGAAAGTCTCATTGTAGTCAACCCCTTGAACTTGTCGAAAACCCTTTGCGACAAGTCGAGCTTTGTAGATAGTAACATTACCATCAGCGTCAGTCTTCTTCTTGAAGATCCATTTATTTTCTATGACTTGCCGATCATCGGCTAGTCCACCAAAGTCCACACTTTGTTTTCATACATGGATCATATCTCAGATTTCATGGCCTCAAGCCATCTGTCGGAATCTGGGTTCATCATAGCTTCTTCATAGTTCGTAGGTTCACCATGGTCTAGTAACATGACTTCTAGGACAGGATTACTGTACCACTCTGGTGCAGATCGTGTTCTGGTCGACCTACGAGGTTCAGTAGTAACTTGATCTGAAGTTTCATGATCATTATCATTTGCTTCCTCTCTAGTTGGTGTAGGCATCACGGGAACGGTTTTCTGTGATGTGCTTCTTTCCAATTTGAGAGAAGGTACAATTACCTCATCAAGTTCTACCTTCCTCCCACTCACTTCTTTCGAGAGAAACTCCTTCTCTAGAAAGGACCCAATCTTTGCAACAAAGATCTTGCCTTCGGGTCTGTGGTAGAAGGTGTACCCAATTGTTTCCTTAGGGTATCCTATGAAGATGCACTTCTCCGATTTAGGTTCGAGCTTATCAGGCTGAAGCCTTTTTACATAAGCATCACATCCCCAAACTTTAAGAAAGACAGCTTAGGTTTCTTGCCAAACCACAGTTCAAACGGTGTCGTCTCAACAAATTTAGACGGTGCCCTATTTAACGTGAATGCAACTATCTCTAATGCATAACCCCAAAATGATAGTGGTAAATCGGTAAGAGACATCATAGAACGCACCACATCTAATAAAGTACGGCTACGATGTTCGGACACACCATTATGCTGTGGTGTTCCAGGTGGCGTGAGTTGTGAAACTATTCCACATTGTTTTAAATGAAGGCCAAGCTCGTAACTCAAATATTCGCCTCCGCGATCAGATCCTAGAAACTTTATTTTCTTGTTACGATGATTCTCCACTTCACTCTGAAATTCGTTGATCTTTTCAAATGTTTCAGACTTGTGTTTCATTAAGTAGATATATCCATATCTGCTCAAATCATCACTGAAGGTCAGAAAATAACGATACCCGCCGCGTGCCTCAACACTCATTGGATTGCATACATCGGTACGTATTATTTCCAATAAGTCATTGGCTCGCTCCATTGTTCTGGAGAACGGAGTATTAGTCATCTTGCCCCTGAGGCATGGTTCGCAAGTATCAAATGATTCATAATCAAGTGATTCCAAAAGTCCATCTACATGGAGTTTCTTCATGCGCTTTACACCAATATGACCTAAACGGCAGTGTCACAAATATGTTGCACTATCATTATCAACTTTGCATCTTTTGGCATTGATAGTATGAATATGTGTATCACTACGATCGAGATTCAATAAACCATTGACATTTGGTGTATGACCATAGAAAAGGTTTTATTCATATAAACAGAACAACAATTATTCTCTGACTTAAATGAATAACCTTATTGCAATAAACATGATCCAATCATATTCATGCTCAACGCAAACACCAAATAACATTTATTAAGGTTCAACACTAATCCTGAAGGTAGAGTGAGTGTGCGATATTGATCGTATCAACCTTGGAATGAATTCCAACACTTATCGTCACCTCACCCTTAACTAGTCACTGTTTATTCTGCAAGTCCTGTTTCGAGTTACTAATCTTAGCAACTAAACCGGTATCAAATACCCAGGTGCTGCTACGAGTATTAGTAAGGTACACATCAATAACATGTATATCAAATATACCTTTGTTCACTTTGCCATCCTTCTTATTCCAGTGACCATTTCCTTTGTAGTAGAAGCACTCAGTTTCAGGCTTGGGTCTAGCTTTTGGGCTTCTTTATGGGAGCAGCAACTTGTTTGTTGTTCTTCTTGAAGTTCCCTTTATATCCCTTGCCCTTTTTTCTTGAAACTAGTGGTTTTGTTAACCATCAACAATTGATGCTCTTTCTTGATTTCTACCTTCGTCGATTTCAGCATCGCGAAGAGCTAGGGAATTGTTTTCGTCATCCCTTGCACATTATAGTTCATCACGAAGTTCTAGTAGCTTGGTGATAGTGACTAGAGAACTCTTGTCAGTCACTATCTTATCTGGAAGATTAACTCCCACTTGATTCAAGCGATTGTTGTCGGTGTCAAAACCGGTAGATCTCGGGTAGGGGTCCCGAACTGTGCGTCTAAGGATCGAAGGTAACAGGAGACAGGGGACATGATGTTTACCCAGGTTCGGGCCCTCTTAATGGAGGTAATACCCTACTTCCTGCTTGATTGACTTTGATGAGTATAGGGGTTACAAGAGTTGATCTACCTCGAGATCGTAATGGCTATACCCTGGACGTCTAGCCTGTATGATTTCTGATAGCCTCTACGGACTAAATCCTCCGGTTTATATAGACACCGGAGGGGGCTAGGGTTGTACAAGGTCGGTTTACAGAGGAAGGGAACTACAAATCCGGACGCCAAGCTTGCCGTCCATGCAAAGGAGAGTCCCATCCGGACACGGGGGAAGGTCTTCGATCTTGTATCTTCATGACCCATCAGCCCGGCCCATATCACATAGCCCAGTCGCCTGAGGACCCCCTATTCCAGGACTCCCTCAGTAGCCCTCAAACTTGCCTTAAATGACGACGTTACATCCAGCTTTATGTCTTCGGCTTTGCAAGGCGGGTTCTCCATTGTACCTCAAATAGTTTGGTTTTACATTAAATACCACAACCTTCAGCTTCTGTGCCACCGCCGTCTTGGCTTCCACGTGTCAGATGAATACTAAGGGTCTAAATGTTTTTAAAAATAACCCATTGACTATGCAGGGAGGGCGTATATTTAAAGAGACAAGATCTCAAATGCCATTCCACACCACGCGGAAATCCTTAGATCTTCCCACAAGAAATCGTTTAAACATGGCCAGCGCTCCTAGCTCCTCCTCACGCCCTCACGGCCCTCGAAAAGGCGACTGGGAGAGCTGTTCAGTGTCCCACACTCGTTTGAATAAACTTCAGATACAGGGATACCTGCCTCCCGTGGATCTAGTCCCCGTTCGGGCTGGATTAACATCCATCAGCGGTGAAGCCCTGGCAGAGAATTTCCCCAATCCCACCGAAGAGGAGCGAGTGTGCTTTGTTTCCTTTTTGCCCAGAGGTGTAGGGTTTCCGATACATCCTTTCCTCAGGGGTCTCCTAGAGTATTATGGCCTCCAACTGCACAATCTTACGGCGGGCTCCATCCTGCACATTGCAGGCTTCGTTGCTCTTTGCGAGCTGTTCCTGGGCTGCGAGGCCCACTTCGAGCTATGGAGGAAATTTTTCTGCCTCGTCCCTCGCTCCCAAAAGGGATCCATATTCGAGGCGGGCGGCGCCGAAGTATGGCACATACCCGGGACATGATACCTGTCCGGCACTCCGAAGAAGGCTTCCGAAGAGTGGCCCTCGGAATGGTTCTACATCGAAGACGTTGTTCTCCCAGATCCAATCCGGCATGGTCTTCCCAAATTCTCCACCGCTCCTTTAAAGAATCGCACCAGCTGGCGTCCATGAAGCCTCGAGGAAGAGGACAGTGCGGAGGTTAGGAAGCTAGCAAGCAAGATCAGAGTCCTTGCTAGCTCCGGACTATCTATAATCGAGGTAATGGCGATTTCCATAACACGGTGCATGCAGCCGCTCCAGTCTAGAGGCCTTCCCATGTGGAATTAGAATGGGGAGGATGACGCGTCCCGCTGTGGTCGCAAAGGTCTGGATAATTTTGCCGCCCTGGCTGCCATGTCGGCTGATCTTTTCAAAGGAGAGAAGGAAGATTTCACTCGTTTGAAATGATAGGAAGGTTTTTCCATGTACAACCCCATCACCTGGGTGAGTTCTTGTCAATCATTGGCCTCACTTAATCTCTTTCCCGAGTTGCACTAGTCGAATTTAATCCGCCTATTTTTAACAGGAGTGGATAAAGGTCGTCGAGGGGATCCACAGCCCCGCTCCGCAGCCAGAGGTCCACATTAGAGACCTAGATCCCGGATATGAAGAAGATCTGGATATATTTATAGAGCTCAAGGAGGGGGTCTTTTATCATGCGAGCTACGACGGCACGGAAGTGGCCATTATAGCCGATTACCCCGGCCTTCTCCCATCCTCCCACGTAAGTACCCAGGAGACGTCTCTTCCAAAAGAGTTTTCTCATTGCGCCTCACCCACCACACTGTCTCGTGCTCCAAAGAGGCGGCGCTCTTCTCGCCACGCCGTATCAGAGGCGTCCCTTAAGAGGGTGACGCCTGCACAGGGCGGGTCTTAAAAAAAAAAGCGGACGATGATACTACTGAGCCTCCTCCCTCACCAAATAGGTACGGTTTTTAATATGCACTAGACAGACATACCGGATTGTGATGTTTCCTGTTATGCCACATTTTCCGGAAGAGCATACGCCAGACTATATCCGGAGACCACGCCGGTCATGCATCAACCAATCCGGCCCCGGACCCTGCCCCAAGGACTAGGGTTAATACGGGTGCAATGCCGGATTGTCCTCTCCCCGTGGATTCGGATAATGTAGCTGTCACCAACTCCGAAGTGGAGAGTGCGATGGACCATCGGCGCCGGAGGGCGGTTATGCGTGACCCAAATTTCACCGAAGAAGCATTTAATGCTTTCAGCTCAGCGGATGCATACATCCGAGCTGCTCGAGACGGGCTTGCCGGAGCTACTCACCAGCTTTCAAAGGATATACGGGTAAGAACTTTTGTGTAGATTTAATAATCATATGCTAGTAGCCCTCGAGCCTTGAAGCAGTTGGCCCAGCTGATTTAAGGGTCGTTATGCCATTAGGTACTCACGGAAAGGAATAACACATTATCCAAGGAGCTGGAAGAATGTCGAACTAGCTAACTGTTGCCACCGTCGAACTTGAAGATTTAAAGAAATCCAAGGGGGCATCTGATGGTAAGCACAACAGTATCTGGAGAATATTATTCCATACCCACAATAATTCCCACTATGCATTGTGTTTGTATGCAACGGCAGGATTGTCAGACCGGTTGGGCGAGAGGTTAAGGGCTGCTCAGGCGGACAAAGAACATGCCGAAGGGCAAGAAGCCGCTGGTCAACGTGTATTAACACGGACCATTAATGAGAAGACCGAACTACAAGATGCAAACATCAAGCAAGACGAAGAGTTGAAGGACATACGAGCCCAACTGGCGGATGCCTTGAAGGAGAACAGTGAAGGAAATATGCCCTAGAGGCAATAATAAAGTTATTATTTATTTCCTTATTTCATGAAAAATGTTTATTATTCATGCTAGAATTGTATTAACCGGAAACATAATACTTGTGTGAATACATAGACAAACAGAGTGTCACTAGTATGCCTCTACTTGACTAGCCCGTTGATCAAAGATGGTTATGTTTCCTAGCCATTGACATGAGTTGTCATTTGATTAACGGGATCACATCATTAGGAGAATGATGTGATTGACTTGACCCATTCCGTTAGCTTAGCACACGATCGTTTAGTATTCTGCTATTGCATTCTTCATGACTTATACATGTTCCTATGACTATGAGATTATGCAACTCCCGTTTACCAGAAGAACACTTTGTGTGCTACCAAACGTCACAACGTAACTGGGTGATTATAAAGGTGCTATAAAGGTGTCTCCAAAGGTACTTGTTGGGTTGGCGTATTTTGAGATTAGGATTTGTCACTCCGATTGTCGGAGAGGTATCTCTGGGCCCACTCAGTAATGCACATCACTATAAGCCTTGCAAGCATTGTAACTAATGAGTTAGTTGCGGGATGATGTATTACGGAACGAGTAAAGAGACTTGCCGGTAACGAGATTGAACTAGGTATTGAGATACCGACGATCGAATCTCGGACAAGTAACATACCGATGACAAAGGGAACAACGTATGTTGTTATGCGGTTTGACCGATAAAGATCTTCGTAGAATATGTGGGAGCCAATATGAGCATCCAGGTTCCGCTATTGGTTATGGACCGGAGATGTGTCTCGGTCATGTCTACATTGTTCTCGAACCCGTATGGTCCTCACGCTTAAAGTTCGATGACGGTTATATTATGAGTTTATGTGATTTGATGTACCTAAGGTAGTTCGGAGTCCCGAATGAGATCGGGGACATGACGAGGAGTCTCGAAATGGTCGAGACATAAAGATCGATATATTGGACAACTATATTCGAACATCGGAAAGGTTCCGTGTGATTCGGGTATTTTCGGGGGTACCGAGGAGTTACGGGAATACGAGGAAGAAGCAATGGGCCTCATGGGCCAAGTGGTGGAAGAGAGGAGGCAGGGCACGTGGCCCCCCTAGCCCAAACCGAATTGGACTAGGGGGCTGCCCCCCCTTTCCTCCTTTTCCTCCCTCCCATTCCTTCTCCTTCTCCTTCCCTTCCTTCCCCTCTCCTACATGGACTAGGAAAGAGGGGGGAATCCTACTTGGAGTAGGATTGCCCCCCTTGGGCGTGCCTCCTCCCCTTGGCCGGCCCTCTCCTACTTCCCCCCTTTATATACGGAGGAGGGGGTCACCACATAGACACAACAATTGATCTCTTGATCTCTTAGCCGTGTGCGGTGCCTCCCTCCACCATAATCCACCTCGATAATATCGTAGCGGTGCTTAGGCGAAGCCCTGCATCGGTGGAACATCATCATCGTCACCACGCCGTCGTGCTGACGGAACTCTCCCTCAAAGCTCGGCTGGATCGGAGTTCGAGGGACGTCATCGAGATTGAACGTGTGCAGAACTCGGAGGTGCCGTGCGTTCGGTACTTGATCGGTCGGATCGTGAAGACGTACGACTACATCAACCGCGTTGTGCTAACGCTTCCGCTTTCGGTCTACGAGGGTACGTGGACACACTCTCCCCTCTCGTTGCTATGCATCACCATGATCTTGCGTGTGCGTAGGAATTTTTTTGAAATTACTACGTTCCCCAACAGTGGCACCCGAGCCTGGTTTTATGCGTAGATGTTATATGCACGAGTAGAACACAAGTGAGTTGTGGGCAATACAAGTCATACTGCTTACCAGCATGTCATACTTTGGTTCGGCGGTATTGTTGGATGAAGCGGCCCGGACCGACATTACGCGTATGCTTACGCGAGACTGGTTCTACCGACGTGCTTTGCACACAGGTGGCTGGCGGGTGTCAGTTTCTCCAACTTTAGTTGAACCGAGTGTGGCTACGCCCGGTCCCTAAGAAGGTTAAAACAGCACTAACTTGACGAACTATCGTTGTGGTTTTGATGCGTAGGTAAGAACGGTTCTTGCTCAGCCCGTAGCAGCCACGTAAAACTTGCAACAACAAAGTAGAGGACGTCTAACTGGTTTTTGCAGGGCATGTTGTGATGTGATATGGCCAAGGCATGATGCTATATTTTATTGTATGAGATGATCATGTTTTGTAACCGAGTTATCAGCAACTGGCAGGAGCCATATGGTTGTCGCTTTATTGTATGCAATGCAATCGCCCTGTAATGCTTTACTTTATCACTTAGCGATAGTCGTAGAAGCATAAGTTGGCGAGACGACAACGATGCTACGATGGAGATCAAGGTGTCGCGCCGGTGACGATGGTGATCATGACGGTGCTTCGAAGATGGAGATCACAAGCACAAGATGATAATGGCCATATCATATCACTTATATTGATTGCATGTGATGTTTATCTTTTATGCATCTTATCTTGCTTTGATTGACGGTAGCATTATAAGATGACCTCTCACTAAATTATCAAGATATAAGTGTTTTCCCTAAGTATGCACCGTTGCGAAAGTTCTTCGTGCTGAGACACCACGTGATGATCGGGTGTGATAGGCTCTACGTTCAAATACAACGGGTGCAAAACAGTTGCACACGCGGAATACTCAGGTTAAACTTGACGAGCCTAGCATATAACAGATATGGCCTCGGAACACTGAGACCGAAAGGTCGAGCGTGAATCATATAGTAGATATGATCAACATAATGATGTTCACCATTGACACTACTCCATCTCACGTGATGATCGGACATGGTTTAGTTGATATGGATCACGTGATCACTTAGAGGATTAGAGGGATGTCTATCTAAGTGGGAGTTCTTAAGTAATATGATTAATTGAACTTTAATTTATCATGAACTTAGTCCTGGTAGTATTAGCATATCTATGTTGTAGATCAATAGCTCGCGTTCAGCTCCCCTGTTTTTTTTTGATATGTTCCTAGAGAAAAACTATGTTGAAAGATGTTAGTAGCAATAATGCGGACTTGGTTTGTGATATGAGGATTATCCTCATTGCTGCACAGAAGAATTATGTCCTTGATGCACCGCTAGGTGACGGACCTATTGCAGGAGCATATGCAGACGTTATGAACGTTTGGCAAAGCTCGGTATGATGACTACTTGATAGTTAAGTGCACCATGCTTTACGGCTTAGAACCGGGACTTCAAAAATGTTTTGAACGCCACAGAGAATATAAGATGTTCCAAGAGTTGAAATTGGTATTTCATACTCATGCCCGTGTCGAGGGGTATGAGACCTCTGACATTACTTTGCCTACAAGATGGAGGAGAATAGATCAACCAGTAAGCATGTGCTCAGATTGTCTGAGTACTACAATCACTTGAATCAAGTTGGAGTTAATCTTCCAGATAAGATAGTGATTGAGAAAGTTCTCTAGTCACTATCACCAAGTTAATAGAACTTCGTGATTAACTATAATATGCAAGGGACAACGGAAACGATTCCCAAGCTCTTCGTGATGCTTAAATCAACGAAGGTAGAAATCAAGTATTGATGGTTAACAAGACCACTAGTTTCAAGAAAAGGGCAAAGGGAAGAAGGGGAACTTCAAGAAGAACGGCAAGCAAGTTGTTTTTCAAGTGAAGAAGCCCAAGTCTGGACCTAAGCCTGAGACTAAGTGCTTCTACTGCAAAGGGACTAGTCATTGGAAGCGGAACTGCCCCAAGTATTTGGCGGATAAGAAGGATGGCAAAGTGAACAAAGGTATATTTGATATACAGATTATTGATGTGTATTTTACTAGTGTTCGTAGCAACCCCTCGGTATTTGATACTGGTTCAGTTACTAAGAGTAGTAACTCGAAACAGGAGTTGCAGAATGAACAGAGACTAGTTAAGGGTGAAGTGACGATGTGTGTTGGAAGTGGTTCCAAGATTGATATGATCATTACCGCACACTCCCTATACTTTCGGGATTAGTGTTGAAACTAAATAAGTGTTATTTGGTGTTTGCGTTGAGCATGAATATGATTTGATCATGTTTGTTGCAATACGGTTATTCATTTAAATTAGAGAATAATTCCGTCCAATTTTATGGTAAATTAAGTCTTACACAGCTGTCCCCAAGGATGTCCATTGTTCTGTTTACATGAATAAAACCTTCTATGGTCATACACCCAATAAAATGTTTTGTTGGATCTCGATCGTAGTGATACACATATTCATAATATTGAAGCCAAAAAGATGCAAAGTTAATAATGATAGTGCAACTTATTTGTGGCACTGCCGTTTAGGTCATATTGGTGTAAAGCGCATGAAGAAACTCCATGCGGATGGGCTTTTGGAATCACTTGATTATGAATCACTTGATGCTTGCGAACCATGCCTCATGGGCAAGATGACTAAGACTCCGTTCTCCGGAACAATGGAGCGAGCAACTGACTTATTGGAAATAATACATACTGATGTATGCGATCTGATGATTGTTGAGGCTCGCGGCGGGTATCGTTATTTTCTGACCTTCACAGATGATTTGAGCAGATATGGGTATATCTACTTGATGAAACACAAGTCTGAAACATTTGAAAAGTTCAAAGAATTTCAGAGTGAAGTGGAGAATCATCGTAACAAAATAAAAGTTTCTACGATGTGATCGCAGAAGTAAAATATTTGAGTTACGAGTTTGGCCTTCAGTTAAAACAATGTGAAATAGTTTCACTACTCACGCCACCTGGAACACCATAGTGTAATGGTGTGTCCGAACGTCATAACCGTACTTTATTAGATATGGTGTGATCTATGATGTCTCTTACCGATCTACCACTATCGTTTTGGGGTTATGCATTAGAGACAACTACATTCACATTAAAATAGGGCACCATCTAAATCCGTTGAGACGACACCGTGTGAACTGTGGTTTGGCAAGAAACCAAAGTTGTTGTTTCTTAAAGTTTGGGGTTGCGATGCTTATGTGAAAAGTTTCATCCTGATAAGCTCAAACCCAAATCGGAGAAATGTATCTTCATAGGATACCCAAAGGAGACAGTTGGGTACACCTTCTATCACAGATCCGAAGGCAAGACATTCGTTGCTAAGAATGGATCCTTTCTAGAGAAGGAGTTTCTCTCGAAATAAGTGAGTGGGAGGAAAGTAGAACTTGATGAGGTAACTGTACCTGCTCCCTAATTGGAAAGTAGTTCATCACAGAAATCTGTTCCTGTGACTACTACACCAATTAGTGAGGAAGCTAATGATGATGATCATGTAACTTCAGATCAAGTTACTACCAAACCTCGTAGGTAAACCAGAGTGAGATCTGCACCAGAGTGGTATGGTAATCCTGTTCTGGAGGTCATGTTACTTGACCATGACGAACCTACGAACTATGAGGAAGCGATGATGAGCCCAGATTCCGCGAAATGGCTTGAGGCCATGAAATCTGAGATGGGATCCATGTATGAGAACAAAGTATGGACTTTGATTGACTTGCCCAATGATCGGCGAGCCATTGAGATTAAATGGATCTTCAAGAGGAAGACGGACGCTGATAGTAGTGTTACTATCTACAAAGCTAGAATTGTCGCAAAAGGTTTTCGACAAGTTCAAGGTGTTGACTACGATGAGAGTTTCTCACTCGTATCTATGCTTAAGTCTGTCCGAATCATGTTAGCAATTGCCGCATTTTATGAAATCTGGCAAATGGATAAACAAAACTGCATTCCTTAATGGATTTATTAAAGAAGAGTTGTATATGATGCAACCAGAAGGTTTTGTCAATCCTAAAGGTGCTAACAAAATATGCAAGCTCCAGCAATCCATCTATGGACTGGTGCAAGCATCTCAGAGTTGGAATATACGCTTTGATAAGTTGATCAAAGCATATAGTTTTATACAGACTTGCGGTGAAGCCTGTATTTACAAGAAAGTGAGTGGGAGCACTACAGCATTTCTGATAAGTATATGTGAATGACATATTGTTGATCGGAGATAATGTAAAATTATTCTGCAAAGCATAAAGGAGTGTTCGAAACGAGTTTTTCAAAGAAAGACCTCGGTGAAGCTGCTTACATATTGACCATCAAGATCTATAGAGATAGATCAAGACGCTTGATAAGTTTTTCAATGAGTACATACCTTGACAAGATTTTGAAGTAGTTCAAAATGGAACAGTCAAAGAAAGAGTTCTTGCCTGTGTTATAAGGTGTGAAGTTAAGTAAGACTCAAAGCCCGACCACGGCAGAAGATAGAAAGAGAATGAAAGTCATTCCCTATGCCTCAGCCATAGGTTCTATAAAGTATGCCATGCTGTATACCAGATCAATTGTATGCCCTACACTGTGTTTAGCAAGGGAGTACAATAGTGATCTAGGAGTAGATCATTGGACATCGGTCAAAATTATCCTTAATGGAATAAGGATATGTTTCTCGATTATTGAGGTGACAAAAGGTTCGCCGTAAAGGGTTACGTCGATGCAAGTTTTGACACTGATCCAGATAACTCTAAGTCTCAATCTGGATACATATTGAAAGTGGGAGCTATTAGCTAGAATAGCTCCGTGCAGAGCATTGTAGACATAGAAATTTGCAAAATACTTACGGATCTGAATGTGACAGACCCGTTGACTAAATTTCTCTCACAAGCAAAACATGATCACACCTTAGTACTCTTTGGGTGTTAATCACATGGCGATGTGCACTAGATTACTGACTATTAAACCCTTTGAGTGTTGGTTACATGTCGATGTGAACTATGGGTGTTAATCACATGGTGATGTGAACTATTGGTGTTAAATCACATGGCGATGTGAACTAGATTATTGACTCTAGTGCAAGTGGGAGACTGAAGGAAATATGCCCTAGAGGCAATAATAAAGTTATTATTTATTTCCTTATTTCATGATAAATGTTTATTATTAATGCTAGAATTGTATTAACCGGAAACATAATACTTGTGTGAATACATAGACAAACAGAGTGTCACTAGTATGCCTCTACTTGACTAGCCCGTTGATCAAAGATGGTTATGTTTCCTAGCCATTGACATGAGTTGTCATTTGATTAACGGGATCACATCATTAGGAGAATGATGTGATTGACTTGACCCATTCTGTTAGCTTAGCACACGATCGTTTAGTATTCTGCTATTGCATTCTTCATGACTTATACATGTTCCTATGACTATGAGATTATGCAACTCCCGTTTACCAGAAGAACACTTTGTGTGCTACCAAACGTCACAACGTAACTGGGTGATTATAAAGGTGCTATAAAGGTGTCTCCAAAGGTACTTGTTGGGTTGACGTATTTCGAGATTAGGATTTGTCACTCCGATTGTCGGAGAGGTATCTCTGGGCCCACTCAGTAATGCACATCACTATAAGCCTTGCAAGCATTGTAACTAATGAGTTAGTTGCGGGATGATGTATTACGGAACGAGTAAAGAGACTTGCCGGTAACGAGATTGAACTAGGTATTGAGATACCGACGATCGAATCTCGGACAAGTAACATACCGATGACAAAGGGAACAACGTATGTTGTTATGCGGTTTGACCGATAAAGATCTTCGTAGAATATGTGGGAGCCAATATGAGCATCCAGGTTCCGCTATTGGTTATTGACCGGAGACGTGTCACAGTCATGTCTACATTGTTCTCGAACCCGTAGGGTCCGCACGCTTAAAATTCGATGACGGTTATATTATGAGTTTATGTGATTTGATGTACCGAAGGTAGTTCGGAGTCCCGGATGAGATCGGGGACATGACGAGGAGTCTCGAAATGGTCGAGACATAAAGATCGATATATTGGACGACTATATTCGGACATCGGAAAGGTTCCGAGTGATTCGGGTATTTTCGGGGGTACCAGGGAGTTACGGGAATACGAGGAAGAAGCAATGGGCCTCATGGGCCAAGTGGTGGAAGAGAGGAGGCAGGGCGCGCGGCCCCCCTAGCCCAAACCGAATTGGACTAGGGGGCTGGCCCCCCTTTCCTCCTTTTCCTCCCTCTCCTTCCTTCTCCTTCTCCTTCCCTTCCTTCCCCTCTCCTACTTGGACTAGGAAAGAGGGGGGGGGGGGAATCCTACTTGGAGTAGGATTGCCCCCCTTGGCGCGCCTCCTCCCCTTGGCCGGCCCTCTCCTCCTTCCCCCTTTATATACGGAGGAGGGGGGCACCCCATAGACACAACAATTGATCTCTTGATCTCTTAGCCGTGTGCGGTGCCCCCCTCCACCATAATCCACCTCGATAATATCGTAGCGGTGCTTAGGCGAAGCCCTCCGTCGGTGGAACATCATCGTCGTCACCATGCCGTCGTGCTGACGGAACTCCCCCTCAAAGCTCGGCTGGATCGGAGTTTGAGGGACGTCATCGAGATTGAACGTGTGCAGAACTCGGAGGTGCCGTGCGTTCGGTACTTGATCGGTCGGATCGTGAAGACGTACGACTACATCAACCGCGTTGTGCTAACGCTTCCGCTTTCGGTCTACGAGGGTACGTGGACACACTCTCCCCTCTTCTTGCTATGCATCACCATGATCTTGCGTGTGCATAGGAATTTTTTTGAAATTACTACGTTCCCCAACAAACAGAAAGCTGAAAGGCGGCATATTCAGTATGCTCTCTAGCCTTACTTTCGTACGGTCCCCTGATGGAAAACTTAACAAGCTTGTTTCTGTAGGTGTGCTGACTGGGCGGCCCGAAGTAGAAGTATCCGGATTCCAAGGCGATCTGCTACAAGAGCTATCCAAAGTGCATGAGCGAGCTCGGAAGGCGATGAGGAACATCGCTAAGGCTTTATGGGTATCTGATTCTCCTCCAGGAAGTATGGAGGAACTCGTGAATTTATTCAAGGGAGCTTGTCTCCGTTTTGGGCTATGGAAGATATCAGCATGCCGCGAAGGTGCACGAGAGGCCTGGGCCATGGTGTAAATGCGGTACACCGGACTTGATCCGAATCATATGGCCCGGGTCGACCTCGGGGACCAGATGGACAGGAAATTCCTGTTAGCTTGGTGTACGACCAAGTAAAGATAGACGCCAAGTTTTCACAACAGGATTGTAAACTAGACAACCTGTTAGATGGTCTAGAGGAGGAAGAAGTTTTTGAGTCCAAGTAGCAATGTACTTTTATCGGCAAACTTATCTCCAGCCGAATTGTAAAACGATTGTCATGGCAGACTTTCTGCTTCGACCTCCGAAACCCAAGGTTTGGAGTGTTTCCGAATACTATACCGTCGGTAAACACCAAAGTATGTTCGGAAACCAGGCAGTCCGGTCATAGTTGCTTGAACAGACAAGTTGTATTCGGGAAGTTATGTTATATTACATTCGATCGTAAGAAACATCTTCCAGAGAGAATAGTTCCGTTAAGGGTTCCTCTCCCCGGGCCAGCATGTGTTTTTTGTGCATGCTAGAGCTGTGATGCTAAAAATCACAGTGCACGTTATATTTTGGGGGCTTATATTGCAACGAGGGCGGGTCGTCTTTTGTCCGCCGACCAATTATTCCCTTAAGAACGCCAGCTTTCGGCTTCACCCGTCTGAGGTACACGTCCGGATAACCCGGCTGTAACAATCGCGGAGGTGCTCCCTTTATGCCCTAGCCGAACAAGCGGGAACGTAGGGCATAAGCACAGGAGCCAGGCAACCCAGCTTGGCAAAAACTTAAGTCATAAAGGTGCATATAATGGCGAAGAAAAGATATATATGAGTAGACAACACATATATACGGTGAGCTTGACGCTCGAAAAATAATAATGATAATAAGCTTCTGTGAAAAGAAGCCCCCAGGTATTGTGGGGTATGTACATTTAAGGATGTATACCCCTCAAGTGTGCGGTTTATCCGAACACGAGCTAGAGGTCGTATAAAAATGAGAAAAAAAGAAAAAGGTGAAAAGGAGAAAAAAGGAATGAGGAAAAAGGTATATGTGCAGACTTAGGCGTAGAATCTTCGGAGCCGGGCAGCATTCCATGGGTTTGGCTCCAAGCGATTATCCGAAGCATTGCGAAGGCGATAAGCTCCTCCAGTGAGAACTTCATCTATAATGAAGGGACCCTCTGCTACATCTTGAGCACTGCGTTGGTTTTCCCTTGAAGAGGAAAGGGTGATGCAACAAAGTAGCGTAAGTATTTCCCTCAGTTTTTGAGAACCAAGGTATCAATCCAGTAGGAGGCCACGCACGAGTCCCTCGCACCTACACTATGACGCCCTCGATTCAATCATACACTAATCATACACGCAAATGTGTACGATCAAGATCAAGGACTCACGGGGAGATATCACAACACAACTCTAGACACAAATTAAAATAATACAAGCTTTATATTACAAGCCATGGGCCTCGAGGGCTCGAATACATAAGCTCGAAAACACAAGAGTCAACGGAAGCAACAATATCTGAGTACAGACATGAGTTAGACAAGTTTGCCTTAAGAAGGCTAGCACAAAAGCAACATCGATCGAAAAGTCAAGGCCTCCTGCCTGGGAGCCTCCTAACTACTCCTGGTCGTCGGCGGCCTCCACGTAGTAGTAAGCATCGGCGGTGGCATCTGGCTCCTGGGCTCCGACATCTTGTTGCATCAACCGGAAAGAAGAAGAAAGGGGGAAAAGAGGGAGCAAAGCAACCGTGAGTACTCATCCAAAGTACTCGCAAGCAAGGATCTACACTGCATATGCAACATTATCATAGGAAGGCTGTACATGTGGACTGGGCTGCAGAAATGCCAGAATAGAGGGGAGAGCCTAGTCCTATCAAAGACTAGCATCTTCTGGAAACCACCATCTTGCAGCAACAGGAGGGAGTAGAGTAGCATAAAGTAAAGTAGTAGTAGTGTTATCAACCTCTGCCAGAGATCCTTTCTCGACTCCCTGCGAGAAAGTAATCCCAGAGCCATACTATCCAGTTATCATCACAATCCATTTCTCTTCACAAGTATCCAGTTCTAGTTGTATCGATCGGGATACAACTCCAAGTGTCCGTTACCGTAGGACAGGCTATCGATAGATGTATTCTTCCCTGCAGGGGTGCACCAACTTACCCACCACGCTCGATTAACTCCGGCCGGACACACTTTCCTGGGTCATGCCTAGCCTCGGCCAAACAATACGCCGCAACCCGACCTAGGCTTAATAGAGAGGTCAGCACGCCGGACTAAACCTATGCCCCCAGGGGTCATGGGCCATCGCCCCGGGAACTCCTGCACGTTGCGAACGTGGCCGGTGAGCAGACCTAGCTACCTCCCTAAAAAGGCAGGAGCTTACCAGTCCAACCCGGCGCGCGCCGCTCAGTCGCTGACGTCTATTAAGCTTCGGTTGATGTATACGACGCAGAACGCCCATACTATGCCCACGTGATGGTTAGTGCTATCAGGCCAGAGGCCCCTCGGATCAAATATCCAAATCGTAGTGGATTAGGAATGCGCGGTAACAAGCAGAGACTCACGAAAGATGTGACCCCGTTGCCCTGTCTCGAGGACTTGCGGCAAGGGCTAGGAATGCCCGGCCACGCCTCGTAATTATCTCGCGGGCACCCTCCAGGTCAACCCGTCTCCACATCACTCGCAATTAAGCTCGCGCGGGTACCCCTCAGGGCCGACCCATCTTTAGTAACATGGTTCAGTGTAAAGTCATAGTAACCATAGTAACTGTGTGTCCAAACATCAAGGGGAAAACCCGAGGAATCACCCCCGGTGAATTCCACTCGATGTAATCATCAAGGTGAACATAAGAGGAATCACCCCCGAGGTTCACACTTGAGGGGTTGCATGACAGAGTCGTATCGGAAGTGGTTAAGGCAGAATCACCCTCGATGACCACGACCAAATAGCTACACTATAGGGTTAACATCAGAAGTGCTGTAGAGGTCTCACCCTCGGCACTCAATAGTAACCAAGTAGTGTCGAGCAACTAAGGGGACAGTGATGTGCGGTGCCGGGGCCTGGTCTTCGATCCCGTTGATCGGGTCTCCGATGATGAAGCAGGGGCAACAAGGACAAGGTGGGGGTCACTGATGGATCACTAACCAACCTATACTAAGCAGTTTAGGATAAGCAGGTAGGTAACAATAAGCAGGTTACAAAAGCAGGCTATGCATCATAATAGGAGCAAACAATAACAGTAGCAAAATCTAATGCAAGCATGAGAGAATGGAATGGGCGATATCGGGATGATCAAAGGGGGGCTTGCCTAGTTGCTCTGGCAAGGAGGGGTCGTCGTCGACGTAGTCGATCACAGGGGCAGCATCGGTCTCGGGGTCTACCGGAGAGAAGAGGGGGAAGAAACAGTAAATATAAAGCAAACATAGCATCACAAAGCATAACGTCGAAATATGCGGTGCCGGGTGTGACCTAACACATGGCTACACGATATAGGTGAAGGGGGAATTCAACCGGGAATGTATTCCCGGTTCCGGACCTGTGTCAGACAGATGACCGGAGGGGGAATGTTCCATGTTCAGATAGTTAGAGGCATCTGACAGGTAAACGGACCGCGTATTCGGATTCGTCTCGTCGTTCTGAGCAACTTTCATGTATAAAGCTTTTTCATCCGAGTTACAGATTATTTTATATGAATTTCTGAAGTTTAAGCAATATCCTAGATTTATTATTAAACTAAAATAGGGTTATTGCACCAGCATGGCGTCATCATGACATAATCAGTCAGCTGAGTTCACCATGGTCAACCCTGATGTGTGGGGCCGGTCAGTGCCCAGTCAGCAGTACAGTCAGCGTTGACTTGGTCAAAGTTGACCAGTCAACAGGGTCAATGGGGCCCATCTGTCAGTGTCACATATTTTAAAAGGGGGGGTCAAATTAAGCTAACTAGGGGTGGGGCCCCACTGTCATAGAGTCCTCTGACTAACTAATTAGCTAATTAGTAATTTAGGCAAAATTAATTAAGTTAATTAACTGAACCACTAATTAATTAATTATTTTAGTAGTTATTTTATTTTTATTAACATTTCTTTTTTCGTTTTTCTGAAGACAGGGGCGTGGGCCCCATTCGTCAGTGGCTCAGGCCAGTTGAGGGCATGGGCTAACGGGCGAGGCAGACCCTTGCGCGGTCGCGGCGAGGCCGGCCGGAGCGGCGTCCTGCAGCGGCAGTGGCGGGAGAGGGGCGCCGTCACGCGCCGGGACAGCGGGGAGCGGTGGCGGACGCCGGCGAAGGCAGCCGCGCGGAGATTGGGAGCTGGGCCGGCCGCAGCCAGAGTCAGGCGCGGGCGGGGCGCGGCCTGGGAGCGTGGTGAGTGCGCTCCAGGGAAGGCAGCAGTGCGCGGGCACACGCGTCGGGCATGGTCGAGGCGCAGGCGGCGCGAGCAACGGTGAGCTCAACAGCAGAGGGAGGAGGAGACCGGTGGGGTTCCTCACCCGCGTTGCAGGGGAGGCCCAGGGAGGCCGGCAATGAGCAGCCCAACGGCGACAACGTGCGGCGGGAGGTCGGGGTGGCCATGGACGGAGCACGGGCGGAGCTTGAGGAAGACGGCTGCGGTGCAGCATGGAGAGGAAGGAGGCAAGGCGGTCCGGTGGCGTCGTGGTTCTGGCGAGGGGGCTCCGAGCGGCGGCGGCATCGTCGAGGCCGAGCCCCAATCCCAGATCAGGGGCGGAGGGGACGAGGCGGCGGATGGGTGTCGGGGCGAGGTAAGGCAGCTACTGCGACGGGGACAGGCGCCCTGGGCGCGGGCGGGCGTCCAGATCGAGCGGGGCAGGGGGGTCGTGCGAGAGAGATGGGATCGTGGGGGTGGGGAAGTGGATCGGGGGTCGAGCGTGGGGCTCTCCCCTGGCGGCACTGTAGGGAGAGGGTGGGGTTCGGGGCAGTCTAGGGTTAGGTCGGGGGCTGGGGGAGTTATACGGGGCAGGGCCGGTTAGGTCGGGGGCTGGGCCGGTTGGCCCAGTGGGGGGGGGGCTTTTCTTTTCTTTTCTTTTTTGAAACTTCATTGTTTTCTTTTAATTTCAAAAGGCAAAATAGTTTTATAAACCACAAAGCTTGAACCTAAATTATTATTATAATTTAGACTACTGCCACAATTAGTTTGGTATTTAAATAAATTAGCTTAGCATTTTTATAAAACAAAAAGGCATTAAGAAATGTTTTAACCATTGTTTTAATTAGTTTAGGGCATTTAAACACTTTGCAAAAATGTTGGTTCACCACCAATATTGCCAAAAGGATATTTGCCACATGATGAGCATTTTAGTTTTCATGTTTGAGCAATTTAGAATTTTGACTTTAATTTGAAATTGAGATTTGGACTAGAATAGAATCAAAGTGAGATTAGCAACAGTAACAATGATGACAAGGCAACATTTAAAGGGGATTACTGTAGCATAATTCTCGGGGTGTTACAAATCTCCTCCACTACAAGAAATCTCGTCCCGAGATTTAAGAGGTGGAGTAATGGGGAAGACTCGGGATGGATGGAGTTCAAAACAAGATAGGTACCTAGGGGCTATCTCGGTGAACATGGCATAGAGGCATCTCTCGAGTTGAAATTCAAGACAGTCATCGAGAGCAAGGTAAGAAGGAGCAATAAGAAGCTTCAACCGGGTAGGCAATCGTTCGTTGCCTGAAACAGAGGGTGAAAGGGGTTCAGAGCAATGGGAATAAGTATTGCGTATGATACCAGAATAGATCACTACGTGGGTAAGCCAAGCGCGAGGGACAATTTCGGAAAACAGGGACGTACAGGAGAGTCAGGTTTCGATCCTGTGGAACTGTGGGTTATGGGCCCACCATGTGGTTCAAAAGTAGGAAGGACGCCGACATATTGCACGGTCATGGTAGCAAGGCATGGCAGAGGATAGTCTGTCAGTTATGTTGGCAACAACGTTGGTACCAAGGGCGAGGGACGAAGAGAACCATTTTCCTGCTCGTTGAACGAGGCGGACCAATAGGCAAAGTTCTCGTCCATCGGGGGTTACCAGGATGTCGTCAGCAATAATAACAGGGCACACTGACAGAGTTGTAAACCGAGGTATTCCCATAAGCAGGGAATTATTTATGCTTATAACATAAATAGATCACAAGAAAGGTTAAGCAAACCGAAGGAAAGGAAAATGTGTTTATAGACAAGATTTAGGAGTGTATCTTTTCCCAAGGAAAAGTAGAGCATGATATACATGTTAGAACAACGAGTACATCACAATTTGGATAAAGGGGCAAGGGAATTCATGATGTTATCCATACAACGGTGTTTGGATAATATAGCAAGAAACATTTGGCAATGAACTTCCAATGTTCTTAATGATGTTCGGAGTACCACAGCCATGCTTCGGGATAGACATCCTTGGGGAAATGCACCTGGTGCAGCAGCTAATCGAGTGGCTTTAGAAGCCTGTGTACAAGCTCGTAATGAAGGGCGCGATCTTGCTCGCGAAGGTAATGAAATTATTATGGTCATCAGGTAAAGATCGGACCTTGGGAACACAAAGGATCCATCAGGAATTTCTAGAACATCTCATGCAATTTTTTTCCAGGAAAAGGATGAGGATGTGGCCGATGGGTTAAGCAGCAATCCATCGACATGTCAAAAAGATGTGTTTCCAAAATTTTATATGAACATGTTTTTGTTGGGGGGAGGCAAGAATGTTGTCGATGATAACCCAAATCATCAAAGGTCAAGGATGGTATTTCTCATCACGAATTCGATTGATATCCTGGAAGAGCTCAGAATGTTGACGATGATCATGACACATTTGTCGAGAGATTTCATGAAGATGTAATCAATCATCGATGACATCAAGTCAAAGGAATGATGAAGCGAAAGGTTATTGGAACCACGGGTACGACACAAACTCGAAATCAAGCTTGCTGTTCAAAGCGAAATGATATGACGAGGAAGATCGACGTAGGCTTAGCTCATCGTCGAAAATTCTGTTCCGAGAAGAAGGACCAGGTAGCACATTTTAAATTTAGCACGATAATGATATAGCCGATCAGGCTAGGAATGACTTGAAGGATTATTAAACTCGTAAGCAACAAAATTTACTTAGAGTTATTGAATCGGAGTGCGGGATCGATTCTCTTATCGGTGTTCTCGAGTGACTGATAACTCAGAACCCGGGGGAAAATCTGAAATCGGGGAGAAGTAATACTAGATGAATACTCACTGGAAGCAACTCAGTTATTTGATATTCTCGAGATACCAGGGGTAATACTCGATGGTAGACCATATTAGAGTTTGGACATGTGTATTGATATGCAGAAGGCAAGCACTTCAACTTGTCCGAGAAAGGGGATCAAAGAAGACAATCTTGGTTGGAACCATGATTGCAAAGGCCAAAATCACAGATGCAGGATCAAATTATACCAAGGGAATAATTATTGTTACAAGAAGCTTCCATGATAAGATCTACATCGTTTCCATGGGCATGAACACAAAGTTCAAGGTCGACTCCCACTTCTCCAATGCATAACCTTTCATTCACTTCTCGCATTCAATGAAGTTGTAGTGTTGAAATTTTATCTGGCAAAAAGTCATAAGAGTATGACTCGTGAAAACTCTTGGGTTCACACGGATTAGGGAAGGCATAGGTTCAACCCATAGGGGTATCTTAGGAACATATACCACTAACTTCAGGATTAAAATATACCAGCTCAAAAGCAGAGCATGGTTGACAAAAGCAGATGATAGAACTTACCAAAGGCATTATGTGTCAGGGCAAAACTCACAAGTTTAATGAATATGAAGGACATTGTCGGATAATAATCCAACCAAGGATATGGCGGTCCATAAAAGATCTAATGTGAGTATCGATACTCACCCAGAAGAAGAAAGAATGCAAAGGCATCGGGTTATAGATATAACTGGATAACTCCAAAGCTTGAATACAAAGGAATTACGATTTTCAAATCAGCAGATCTGAAGCAGAGGCTCTGATCAAAAGATAATTGAGTTGAATCGATACAGATCGACAATCAATCAAGGTTTGATTTGACAAGAACAAGCTCATGTTTGGAGTGACGTCTGAGCCGGAAGGATGAATGCTAGGATCTGATTAAGGATTACGAGCATTCGCGACATATTGGATCAAGGGACTTGGAACGATAGTGACAGAGGATGTCAATGAAGATTACTAGAAATATGGAATTAACCATAATGCAAGCAAACAAGAATTTCAACAACAATAGGCTGCTGAGGATTTTTGGAAGATCGAATGGTATTTCGAAGACATTTGTGAAATACCTAAACAATTGGGGATGAACGAATCCTCGATAATTGTGAGGAATTATTCGTACATGTATTCAGGCGGAAAAGGAGCTACAATGTAGCAGGCACAGTGGATTCTCGAAATACCTGAAAGTATTACAAGGCATCTTGTAATAACAAGATCAACTTGGGATGACAATATGAAGGACAGGTGTATGTAGTTATCCAGAGGGGTTTATCGGTGATATGGAATTGCAACGGCGAAGGGCACAAGGGTTTCGGGGAAACATCGGAGAGTATCTTCGAAATCTTCTGAAGCAGCAAGCGATCATCTGGACTGAAGGGGCTCTCCGGGAGAAAGTGGGTACGAGATCCTAATGTCAGACTTAGTAAAATGTTTAACCCGAATAGATGAGAGATCAGAGTCCCAGAGTATAGACGAGGAATAAAAGATCCTAATACCACCCAATGGCGACGTGGGCCCGTAAGCCACACAACCAACTTAGTAAAAGTTTTTCATTGACTAGACTCAACTTCGGCCAAGGAGTTGGAAGGGGGGCTACCTACAGGCAGTCGGCTCTGATACCAACTTGTGACGCCCTCGATTCAATCGTACACTAATCATACACGCAAATGTGTACGATCAAGATCAAGGACTCACGGGGAGATATCACAACACAACTCTAGACACAAATTAAAATAATACAAGCTTTATATTACAAGCCATGGGCCTCGA
Organism: Triticum aestivum; assembly: GCF_018294505.1. Taxonomy (NCBI): domain Eukaryota; kingdom Viridiplantae; phylum Streptophyta; class Magnoliopsida; order Poales; family Poaceae; genus Triticum; species Triticum aestivum. The sequence continues at coordinate 548,177,130 of NC_057802.1, forward strand.
GGGCTCGAATACATAAGCTTGAAAACACAAGAGTCAACGGAAGCAACAATATCTGAGTACAGACATGAGTTAGACAAGTTTGCCTTAAGAAGGCTAGCACAAAAGCAACATCGATCGAAAAGGCAAGGCCTCCTGCCTGGGAGCCTCCTAACTACTCCTGGTCGTCGGCGGCCTCCACGTAGTAGTAAGCATCAGCGGTGGGATCTGGCTCCTGGGCTCCGACATCTGGTTGCATCAATCGGAAAGAAGAAGAAAGGGGGGAAAGAGGGAGCAAAGCAACCGTGAGTACTCATCCAAAGTACTCGCAAGCAAGGATCTACACTACATATGCAACATTATCAAAGGAAGGCTGTACATGTGGACTGGGCTGCAGAAATGCCAGAATAGAGGGGAGAGCCTAGTCCTATCAAAGACTAGCATCTTCTGGAAACCACCATCTTGCAGCAACAGGAGGGAGTAGAGTAGCATAAAGTAAAGTAGTAGTAGTGTTATCAACCTCTGCCAGAGATCCTTTCTCGACTCCCTGCGAGAAAGTAATCCCAGAGCCATACTATCCAGTTATCATCACAATCCATTTCTCTTCACAAGTATCCAGTTCTAGTTGTATCGATCGGGATACAACTCCAAGTGTCCGTTACCGTAGGACAGGCTATCGATAGATGTATTCTTCCCTGCAGGGGTGCACCAACTTACCCACCACGCTCGATTAACTCCGGCCGGAGACGCTTTCCTGGGTCATGCCTAGCCTCGGCCAAACAATACGCCGCAACCCGACCTAGGCTTAATAGAGAGGTCAGCACGCCGGACTAAACCTATGCCCCTAGGGGTCACGGGCCATCGCCCCGGGAACTCCTGCACGTTGCGAACGCGGCCGGTGAGCAGACCTAGCTACCTCCCTAAAAAGGCAGGAGCTTACCAGTCCAACCCGGCGCGCGCCACTCAGTCGCTGACGTCTATTAAGCTTCGGTTGATGTATACGACGCAGAACGCCCATACTATGCCCACGTGATGGTTAGTGCTATCAGGCCAGAGGCCCCTCGGATCAAATATCCGAATCATAGTGGATTAGGAATGCGCGGTAACAAGCAGAGACTCACGAAAGATGTGACCCCGTTGCCCTGTCTCGAGGACTTGCGGCAAGGGCTAGGAATGCCCGGCCACGCCTCGTAATTATCTCGCGGGCACCCTCCAGGTCAACCCGTCTCCACATCACTCGCAATTAAGCTCGCGCGGGTACCCCTCAGGGCCGGGCCGACCCCCGGTGAATTCCACTCGATGTAATCATCAAGGTGAACGCAAGAGGAATCACCCCCGAGGTTCACACTTGAGGGGTTGCACGACAGAGTCGTATCGGAAGTGGTTAAGGCGGAATCACCCTCGATGACCACGACCGAATAGCTACACTACAGGGTTAACATCAGAAGTGCTGTAGAGGTCTCACCCTCGGCACTCAATAGTAACCCAGTAGTGTCGAGCAACTAAGGGGAAAGTGATGTGCGGTGCCGGGGCCTGGTCTTTGATCCCATTGATCGGGTCTTCGATGATGAAGCAGGGGCAACAAGGACAAGGTGGGGGTCACTGATGGATCACTAACCAACCTATACTAAGCAGTTTAGGATAAGCAGGTAGGTAACAATAAGCAGGTTACAAAAGCAGGCTATGCATCATAATAGGAGCAAACAATAACAGTAGCAAAATCTAATGCAAGCATGAGAGAATGGAATGGGCGATATCGGGATGATCAAAGGGGGGCTTGCCTAGTTGCTCTGGCAAGGAGGGGTCGTCGTCGACGTAGTCGATCACAGGGGCAGCATCGGTCTCGGGGTCTACCGGAGAGAAGAGGGGGAAGAAACAGTAAATATAAAGCAAACATAGCATCACAAAGCATAACGTGGCAATATGTTGTGCCGGGTGTGACCTAACGCATGGCTACACGATATAGGTGAAGGGGGAATTCAACCGGGAATGTATTCCCGGTTTTGGACCTGTGTCAGACAGATGACCGGAGGGGGAATGTTCCATGTTCAGATAGTTAGAGGCATCTGACAGGTAAACGGACCGTGTATTCGGATTTGTCTCGTCGTTCTGAGCAACTTTCATGTATAAAGCTTTTTCATCCGAGTTACAAATTATTTTATATGAATTTCTGAAGTTTAAGCAATATCCTAGATTTATTATTAAACTAAAATAGGGTTATTGCACCAGCATGACGTTATCATGATGTCATCAAGTCAACTGAGTTGACCATGGTCAACCCTGATGTATGGGGCCGGTCAGTGCCCAGTCAGCAAGTACAGTTCAGCGTTGACTGGGTCAATAGTTGACCAGTCAACAAGGGTCAATTGGGCCCATGCTCGTCAGTGTCACAATAATTTTAAAAAGGGGGGGTTTAAATTAAGCTAAACTAGGGGATGGGGCCCCACTTCATAGGAGTCCCACTGACTAACTAATTCGCTAATTAGTAATTAGGCAAAAGATTAATTAAGGTTAATTAACTGAACAACTAATTAATTAATTATTTAGTAGTTTTTTATTTTTATTAACATTTCTTTTTTTTCGTTTTTCTTAAGAACAGGGGCGTGGGCCCCATTCGTCAGTGGCTAGGCCATTGAGGGCACGGGCTACGGGCGAGGCAGACCGGGCGCGGTGCGGCGAGGCGGCGGAGCGGCGCCCAGCAGCGTGGAGTGGCGGAGAGGGGCTTCGTCAGCGGGCGGGACAGCGGGGAGCGGTGGGCGGAACGCCGGCGAGGCAGCCGCGGGGATGGGGAGCAGGGCCGGCGCAGCCAGAGTCAGGCGCGGGCGGGGCGCGGCCTGGGAGCGTGGTGAGTGCGCGCCAGGGAAGGCGGCAGTGCGCAGGCGCACGCGTCGGGCATGGTCGAGGCGGAGGCGGCACGAGCAACGATGAGCGCAACAGCAGAGGGAGGAGGAGACCGGTGGGGTTCCTCACCCGCGTTGTAGGGGAGGCTCGGGGAGGCCGGCAATGAGCAGCCCAACGGCAACGACGTGCGGTGGGAGGTCGGGGTGGCCATGGACGGAGCACGGGCGGAGCTCGAGGAAGACGGCCGCGGTGCAGCATGGAGAGGAAGGAGGCGAGGCGGTCCGGTGACGCCGTGGTTCTGGCGAGGGGGCTCTGAGCTGCGGCGGCATCGTCGAGGCCGAGCCCCAATTCCAGATCAGGGGCGGAGGGGACGAGGCGGCGGATGGGTGTCGGGCGAGGTGAGGCAGCAACTGCGACGGGGACGGGCGCCCTGGGCGCGGGCGGGCATCCAGATCGAGCGGGGCAGGGGGGTTGTGCGAGAGAGATGGGATTGTGGGGGTGGGGAAGTGGATCGGGGGTCGAGCGTGGGGCTCTCCCCTGGCGGCGCTGTAGGGAGAGGGTGGGGTTCGGGGCAGTCTAGGGTTAGGTCGGGGGCTGGGGGAGTTGTACGGGGCGGCTGGGCCGGTTAGGTCGGGGGCTGGGCCGGTTGGCCCAGTGGGGGGGGCTTTTCTTTTCTTTTCTTTTTTGAAACTTTTTTGTTTTCTTTTAATTTCAAAAGGCAAAACAGTTTTATAAACCACAAAGCTTGAACCTAAATTATTATTATAATTTAGACTACTGCCACAATTAGTTTGGTAGTTAAATAAATTAGCTTAGCATTTTTATAAAACAAAAAGGCATTAAGAAATGTTTTAACCATTGTTTTAATTAGTTTAGGGCATTTAAACACTTTGCAAAAATGTTGGTTCACCACCAATATTGCCAAAAGGATATTTGCCACATGATGAGCATTTTAGTTTTCATGTTTGAGCAATTTAGAATTTTGACTTTAATTTGAAATTGAGATTTGGTATCGAATAGAATCAAAGTGAGATTAGCAACAGTAACAATGATGACAAGGCAACATTATAGGGGATTACTGTAGCATGATTCTCGGGGTGTTACATACACAAACAAATAGATCCTCGCAACCAACGCAATAAAGGGGTTGTCAATCCCTTCACGGTCAGTTACGAGAGTGAGATCTGATAAGATAATATTTTTGGTATTTTTATGATAAAGATGCAAAGCAAAGGAAGCAAAATAAAAACGGCGCCAGAAATAGCTTGTTCTCGGGAGATTAAATATGATGGAAAATAGACCCGGGGGCCATAGGTTTCACTAGTGGCTTCTCTCAAGAGCATTAGTATTACGGTGGGTGAACAAATTACCGTTGAGCAATTGACAGAATTGAGCATAGTTATGAGAATATCTAGGTATGATCATGTATATAGGCATCACGTCCGAGACAAGTAGACCGACTCCTGCCTGCATCTACTACTATTACTCCACACATCGACCGCTATCCAGCATGCATCTAGAGTATTAAGTTCATAAGAACAGAGTAATGCTTTAAGTAAGATGACATGATGTAGAGGGATAAACTCATGCAATATGATATAAACCCCATCTTGTTATCCTCGATGGCAACAATACAATACGTGCCTTGCTGCCCCTACTGTCACTGGGAAAGGACACCACAAGATTGAACCCAAAGCTAAGCACTTCTCCCATTGCAAGAAAGATCAATCTAGTAGGCCAAACCAAACTGATAATTCGAAAAGACTTGCAAAGATAACCAATCATACATAAAAGAATTCAGAGAAGATTCAAATATTGTTCATAGATAAACTTGATCATAAACCCACAATTCATCGGTCTCAACAAACACACCGCAAAACAAGATTACATCGAATAAATCTCCACAAGAGAGGGGGAGAACATTGTATTGAGATCCAAAAAGAGAGAAGAAGCCATCTAGCTAATAACTATGGACCCGAAGGTCTGAGGTAACCTACTCACACATCATCGGAGAGGCTATGGTGTTGATGTAGAAGCCCTCCGTGATCGATGCCCCCTCCGGCGGAGCTCCGGAAAAGGCCCCAAGATGGGATCTCACTGGTACAGAAGGTTGCGGCGGTGGAATTAGGTTTTTGGCTCCGACTCTGGTAGTTTGGGGAGTACGTAGGTATATATAGGAGGAAGAAGTACGTCGGTGGAGCAACGTAGGGCCCACGAGGGTGGAGGGCGCGCCAGGGGGGTAGGCGTGCCCCCCTACCTCGTGCCTTCCTGGTTGATGTCTTGACGTAGGGTCCAAGTCCTCTGGATCACGTTCGTTCCGAAAATCACGTTCCCCAAGGTTTCATTCCGTTTGGACTCCGTTTGATATTCTTTTTCTGCGAGACTCTGAAATAGGCAAAAAACAGCAATTCTGGGCTGGGCCTCTGGTTAATAGGTTAGTCCCAAAAATAATATAAAAGTGTATAATAAAGCCCATTAATGTCCAAAACAGAATATAATATAGCATGGAACAATAAAAAATTATAGATACGTTGGAGACGTATCAAGCATCCCCAAGCTTAATTCCTGCTCGTCCTCGAGTAGGTAAATGATAAAAACAGAATTTTTGATGTGGAATGCTACTTGGCATAATTTCAATGTAATTCTATTAATTGTGGTATGAATATTCAGATCCGAAAGATTCAAGACAAAATTTTAATATTGACATAAAAATAATAATACTTCAAGCATACTAACTAAGCAATTATGTCTTCTCAAAATAACATGGCCAAAGAAAGTTATCCCTACAAAATCATATAGTCTGGCTATGCTCTATCTTCACCACACAAAGTATTTAAATCATGCACAACCCCGATGACGAGCCAAGCAATTGTTTCATACTTTTGATGTTCTCAAACTTTTTCAATCTTCACGCAATACATGAGCGTGAGCTATGGACATAGCACTATATGTGGAATAGAATGGTGGTTGTGGAGAAGACAAAAAAGGAGAAGACAGCCTCACATCAACTAGGCGTATCAACGGGCTGTGGAGATTCCCATTAATAGATATCAATGTGTGTGAGTAGGGCTTGCCATGCAACGGATGCACTAGAGCTATAAGTATATGAAAGCTCAACAAAAGGAACTAAGTGGGTGTGCATCCAACTCGCTTGCTCATGAAGACCTAGGGCATTTTGAGGAAGCCCATCATTGGAATATACAAGCCAAGTTCTATAATGAAAATTTCCCACTAGTATATGAAAGTGATATCACAGGAGACTCTCTATCATGAAGATCATGGTGCTACTTTGAAGCACAAGTGTGGTAAAAGGATAGTAACATTGTCCCTTCTCTCTTTTTCTCTCATCATTTTTTTATTTTTTTTATTTGGGCCTTTTCTCTTTTTTTATGGCCTTTTTTTATTTAGTCCGGAGTCTCATCCCGACTTGTGGGGGAATCATAGTCTCCATCATCCTTTCCTCACTTGGGACAATGCTCTAAAAATGATGATCATCACACTTTTATTTACTTACAACTCAACAATTACAACTCAATACTTAGAACAAAATATGACTCTATGTGAATGCCTCCGGCGGTGTACCGAGATATGCAATGAATCAAGAGTGACATGTATGAAAGAATTATGACCGGTGGCTTTGCCACAAATACGATGTCAACTACATGATCATGCGAAGCAATATGACAATGATGGAGCGTGTCATAGTAAACGGAACGGTGGAAAGTTGCATGGCAATATATCTCGGAATGGCTATGGAAATGCCATGGTAGGTAGGTATGGTGGCTGTTTTGAGGAAGGTATATGGTGGGTGTATGATACCAGCGAAAAGTGTGCGGTATTAGAGAGGCTAGCAATGGTGGAAGGAAGGAAGAAAAGTGTGTATAATCCATGGACTCAACATTAGTCATAAAGAACTCATATAATTATTGCAAAAATCTACAAGTTATCAAAGCAAAGTATTACGCGCATGCTCCTAGGGGGATAGATTGGTAGGAAAAAACCATCGCTCGTCCCCGACCGCCACTCATAAGGAAGACAATCAATAAATAAATCATGCTCCGACTTCATCACATAACGGTTCACCATACATGCATGCTACGGGAATCACAAACTTTAACACAAGAATTTTCAAATTCACAACTACTCAACTAGCATGACTCTAATATCATCATCTCCATATCTCAAAACAATTATCAAGCATCTAACTTCTCATAGTATTCAACACACTCATAAGATTTTTTTTACTAATCTTGAATGCCTATCATAATTAAAGCAAATTACCATGCTGTTTTGTAGGACTCTCAAAATAATCTGAGTGAATCATGAGAGAACAATAGTTTCTATAAAACAAAACCACCACCGTGCTCTAAAAGATATAAGTGAAGCACTAGAGCAAAAACTATACAACTCAAAAGATATAAGTGAAGCACATAGAGTATTCTAACAATTTCCGAATCATGTGTGTCTCTCTCAAAAGGTGTGTACAGCAAGGATGATTGTGGCAAACTAACAAACAAAGACTCAAATAATACAAGACGCTCCAAGCAAAACACATATCATGTGGTGAATAAAAATATAGCTCCAAGTAAAGTTACCGATGGAAGTAGACGAAAGAGGGGATGCCTTCCGGGGCGTCCCCAAGCTTTGGCTTTTTGGTGTACTTAGATTATCTTCGGGTGCCATGGGCATCCCCATGCTTAGGCTCTTGCCACTCCTTGTTCCATAATCCATCAAATCTTTTACCAAAAACTTGAAAACTTCACAACACAAAACTTAACAGAAAATCTCGTGAGCTCCGTTAGCGAAAGAAAACAAAACACCACTTCAAGGTACTGTAATGAACTCATTCTTTATTTGTATTGGTGTTAAGCCTACTGTATTCCAACTTCTCTATGGTTTATAAACTATTTTACTAGCCATAGATTCATCAAAATAAGCAAACAACACACGAGAAACAGAATCTGTCAAAAACAGAACAGTCTGTAGTAATCTATAACTAACGCAAACTTCTGGAACTCAAAAACTTCAGCCAAAATAGGACGACCTAGAATTTTTTTTTATTGATCATCATCAATTGGAATCAATATTTTATCACGTTCTGGTGATTTTTAACAATTGTTTTCGTGAACATAAAGTTTCTGCAATTTTCAGCAAGATCAAATAACTATCATCCAAGAAGATCCTATAGGTTAAACTTGGCACAAACACTAATTAAAACATAAAAACAAATCTAACCAGAGGCTAGATCAAATATTTATTCCTAAACAGAAGCAAAAAGCAAAAAACTAAATAAAATAAAATTGGGTTGCCTCCCAACAAGCGCTATCGTTTAACGCCCCTAGCTAGGCATAATAGCAAGGATAGATCTAGGTATTGCCATCTTTGGTAGGCAATCCATAAGTGGCTCTCATGATAGATTCATATGGTAATTTTATTTTCTTTCTAGGAAAGTGTTCCATGCCTTTCCTTAACGGAAATTGGAATCTAATATTTCCTTCCTTCATATCAATAATTGCACCAATCGTTCTAAGGAAAGGTCTACCAAGAATAATAGGACACGAAGGATTGCAATCTATATCAAGGACAATAAAATCTACGGGAACATAATTCCTATTTGCAATAATAAAAACATCATTAATTCTTCCCATAGGTTTCTTAATGGTGGAATCCGCAAGGTGCAAGTTTAAAGGGCAATCATCAAAATCACGGAAACCTAGCAAATCGCACAAAGTTTTTGGGATCGTGGAAACACTAGCACCCAAATCACATAAAGCATAGCACTCATGATCTTTAATTTTAATTTTAATAGTAGGTTCCCAGTCATCATAAAGTTTTCTAGGGATAGAAACTTCCAACTCAAGTTTTTCTTCATAAGATTGCATCAAAGCATCAACGATATGTTTAGTAAAAGTTTTATGTTGGCTATAAGCATGTGGAGAATTTAGCACGGATTGCAACAAGGAAATACAATCTATCAAAGAGCAATTATCATAATTAAATTCCTTGAAATCCAAAATAGTGGGTTCATTGATATCTAGAGTTTTGATCTCTTCAATCCCACTTTTACCAATTTTTGCATCAAGATCTAAAAACTCCGAATTTTTGGAACGCCTTCTAAGTAAAGGTGGATCATATTCAGTCCCATCATTATCAAGATTCATATTGCAAAACAAAGATTTAATAGGGGACACATCAATAACTTTTAGATCTTCATCTTTATTTTCATAGAAATTAGAAGAACACGCTTTCACAAAGCAATCTTTCTTAGCACGCATCCTAGCGGTTCTTTCTTTGCACTCATCAATGGAAATTCTCATGGCTTTGAGAGACTCATTGATATCATGCTTAGGTGGAATAGATCTAAGTTTCAAAGAATCAACATCAAGAGAAATTCTATCAACGTTCCTAGGCCAATTCATCAACTTTAAGCAATTTTTCTTCAAGCAAAGCATTGAAATTCTTTTGTGAATTCATAAATTCTTTAACACTAGTCTCAAATTCAGAAGGCATCTTATTAAAATTTCCATAAGAATTGTTGTAGGAATTACCATAATTATTGGAGGAGTTACTAGGGTATGGCCTAGGATTAAAGTTTCCTCTATACGCGTTGTTACCAAAATTATTCCTACCAACAAAATTCACATCCATAGATTCATTATTATTCTCAATCAAAGTAGACAAAGGCATGTCATTAGGATCAGAAGAAACATTTTTACTAGCAAATAATTTCATAAGTTCATCCATCTTTCCACTCAAAACATTAATTTCTTCTATCGCATGCACTTTTTTATTAGTAGATCTTTCAGTGTGCCATTGAGAATAATTAACCATAATATTATCTAGGAGTTTAGTAGCTTCTCCTAAAGTGATTTCCATAAAAGTGCCTCCCGCGGCCGAATCTAAAAGATTTCTAGAAGCAAAATTCAATCCGGCATAAAAATTTGTATGATCATCCACAAATTCAAACAATGTGTAGGACAATTACGTATCATTAATTTCATCCTCTCCCAAGCTTGTGCAACATGTTCATGATCAAGTTGCTTAAAATTCATAATATCGTTTCTAAGAGAGATGATCTTAGCGGGAGGAAAATACTTAGAGATAAAAGCATCTTTGCACTTATTCCAAGAATCAATACTATTTTTAGGCAAAGATGAAAACCAAGCTTTAGCACGATCTCTAAGCGAAAAAGGAAATAGCTTCAATTTATCAATATCATTATCCACATCTTTCTTCTTTTGCATATCACACAAATCAACGAAGGTATTTAGATGGGTAGTGGCATCTTCACTAGGAAGGCCGGCGAATTGATCTTTCATGACAAGATTCAACAAAGCAGCATTGATTTCACAAGATTCAGTATCGGTAAGAGGAGCAATCGGAGTGCTAAGAAAATCATTATTGTTGGTATTGGTAAAGTCACACAATTTAGTATTATCTTGAGCCATCGTGACAAGCAAGCAATCCAACACACGAGCAAACAAGAAGCAAGCGAGAAAAAATGAACGGAAAAGAGAGGGCGAATAAAATGGCAAGGGTGAAGTGGGGGAGAGGAAAACGAGAGGCGAATGGAAAATAATGTAATGCGGGAGATAAGGGTTTGTGATGGGTACTTGGTGTGTTGACTTTTGCGTAGACTCCCCGGCAACGGCGCCAGAAATCCTTCTTGCTACCTCTTGAGCACTGCGTTGGTTTTCCCTTGAAGAGGAAAGGGTGATCCAGCAAAGTAGCGTAAGTATTTCCCTCAGTTTTTGAGAACCAAGGTATCAATCCAGTAGGAGGCCATGCACGAGTCCCTCGCACCTACACAAACAAATAAATCCTCGCAACCAACGCAATAAAGGGGTTGTCAATCCCTTCATGGTCACTTACGAGAGTGAGATCTGATAGATATGATAAGATAATATTTTTGGTATTTTTATGATAAAGATGCAAAGTAAAGAAAGCAGAATAAAAACGGCGTCAGAAATAGCTTATTGTCGAGAGATTAAATATGATGGAAAATAGACCCGGGGGCCATAGGTTTCACTAGTGGCTTCTCTCAAGAGCATAAGTATTACGGTGGGTGAACAAATTACTGTTGAGCAATTGACAGAATTGAGCATAGTTATGAGAATATCTAGGTATGATCATGTATATAGGCATCACGTCCGAGACAAGTAGACCGACTCCTGCCTGCATCTACTACTATTACTCCACACATCGACCGCTATCCAGCATGCATCTAGAGTATTAAGTTCATAAGAACAGAGTAACGCTTTAAGTAAGATGACATGATGTAGAGGGATAAACTCATGCAATATGATATAAACCCCATCTTGTTATCCTCGATGGCAACAATACAATACGTGCCTTGCTGCCCCTACTGTCACTGGGAAAGGACACCACAATATTGAACCTAAAGCTAAGCACTTCTCCCATTGCAAGAAAGATCAATCTAGTAGGCCAAACCAAACTGATAATTCGAAGAGACTTGCAAAGATAACCAATCATACATAAAAGAATTCAGAGAAGATTCAAATATTGTTCATAGATAAACTTGATTATAAACCCACAATTCATCAGTCTCAACAAACACACCGCAAAAGAAGATTACATCGAATAGATCTCCACGAGAGAGGGGGAGAACATTGTATTGAGATCCAAAAAGAGAGAAGAAGCCATCTAGCTAATAAATATGGACCCGAAGGTCTGAGGTAAACTACTCACACATCATCGGAGAGGCTATGGTGTTGATGTAGAAGCCCTCCGTGATCGATGCCCCCTCCGGCGGAGCTCCGGAAAAGGCCCCAAGATGGGATCTCACGGGTACAGAAGGTTGCAGCGGTGGAATTAGGTTTTTGTCTCCGTCTCTGGTAGTTTGGGGTACGTAGGCATATATAGGAGGAAGAAGTACGTCGGTGGAGCAACATGGGGCCCACGAGGGTGGAGGGCGCGCCCCCCTACCTCGTGCCTTCCTGGTTGATGTCTTGACGTAGGGTCCAAGTCCTCTGGATCACGTTCGTTCCGAAAATCACGTTCCCGAAGGTTTCATTCCGTTTGGACTCCGTTTGATATTCTTTTTCTGCGAAACTCTGAAATAGGCAAAAAACAGCAATTCTGGGCCGGGCCTCCAGTTAATAGGTTAGTCCCAAAAATAATATAAAAGTGTATAATAAAGCCCATTAATGTCCAAAACAGAATATAATATAGCATGGAACGATCAAAAATTATAGATACGTTGGAGACGTATCACCCTCCCATTTGGGCTTGAGCTTGTCCTTTTTCTTCTCTAGTAGGCGTGGAACGAGTTCCCCGACATTATAAGTCTTTGCCCGTACTTCTCTGCTTTGATACCGCCGAGCCTGCTGTTGGTAGAATGCGGAACGGGCCTTCAGGACATCGCGCTCCTCCTCCAGGCCGTCCAGATCGTCCTGCCGATCGAGCTCGGTCTCTCTTCGTACATGCGCACTCGAGGTGAGTCATGAATAATGTCGCAAGGCAAGACCGCCTCCGCGCCGTACACCATGAAGAAAGGTGTATATCTGGTCATGCGATTGGGCGTGGTCCGCGGCCCCCAGAGTACAGAATCGAGTTCCTCAACCCAGTGCTTGTCTAATTCTTGCAGGATCGCACTAGTCTAGGTTTGATGACGCTCATTATCGGGCCGTTAGCTCATTCGACTTGACCGTTTGTCTGAGGGTGATATACGGAGGCGTAATCGAGCTTGATACCCAAATTAGCGCACCAAGTTTTCACCTCATCGGCTGTAAAGTTAGAGCCGTTGTCAGTAATAATACTGTGCGGGACACCATAACGGTGTACGACACCGGATATAAAGTCTATCACCGGTCCGGCTTCAGCCATTTTGACTGGTTTGGCTTCTATCCACTTAGTGAACTTGTCGACCATAACCAGTAAATATTTATTCTTATGGCTTCCCCCTTTAAGGGGTCCGACCATGTCTAGTCCCCAGACCGCAAAAGGCCAAGTAATGTGGATTGTTCATAGGGCAGTGGGCGGCATATGGCTTTGATTGGCAAAAAGCTGGCATCCAATGCAGCGCTGTACGATGTCCTGTGCGTCTGCTCGGGCCGTGGGCCAAAAGAAACCCGTACGAAAGGCCTTACTTACAAGGGCCCGAGCTGCGGCGTGATGGTCACCAAGACCAGCGTGTATTTCAACCAAGAGCTGTCGTCCCTCTTCTTCGGAGATACATCGTTGAAGAACTCCGGTAGTACTTTTCTTGTACAATTCCCCTTCATGAACTCTGTAGGCCTTCGAGCGTCGAACAATACGACGGGCCTCAGTCTGATCATCGGGGAGCTCATTCCTAGTAAGGTAGGCGAGGAAAGGTTCAGTCCACGGGGCAATTACAGCCATGATTTCGTGGGTCGATGGTGTTATTTCGGTGCTCAAGCCCCCGATGATATCGGAACTGTGTTCGGAATCTGGGGGTATGATCGGCTCCGAACCAGTGTTGCCGCTCTCATCCTGCCACACCACGGATGGCTTGAAGAGGCTCTCCACAAAGGTGTTAGGTGGGATGGGGTCACGTTTAGTGCCCATACGAGCAAGAATGTCCGCAGCTTGATTACTTTCTCGAGCCACGTGATGAAACTCGAGCCCCTCAAACCGAGCTGATATTTTGAGTACGGCATTGCAGTAAGCCGCCATCTTCGGGTCTTTTGCATCGAATTCTCCATTTATTTGGGATATTGCGAGGTTTGAATCCCTGCACACCTCGAGGCGTTGTATGCCCATGGAGACGGCCATCCGGAGACCGTGCAATAGGGCCTTGTATTCAGCTGCATTGTTAGAGTCTGTATACTGTATTTGGAGCACATAACGGACTATGTCTCCTATGGGGGATGTCAAGACGACACCAGCCCCAAGTTCGGCTAGCATTTTAGAGCCATTGAAGTGCATCACCCAGTTGGAGTATATGATGTACTCTTTAGGGAGTTTGGCCTCTGTTCACTCGGCGACGAAGTCAGCCAACACCTGAGATTTAATGGCTCTGCGGGGCTTGTATGTTATTTCAAATGGTAAGAGCTTAATGGCCCGTTTGGCAATCCGGCCGGTGGCATTCCGGTTGTTTATAATGTCATTGAGTGGTACTTCGGAAGCCACCGTGATCAAACACTCTTGAAAGTAGTGTCGCAGTTTTCGGGATACCATAAAGACCGCATATGCTATCTTTTGATAGTGTGGGTATCGGGATTTGCATGGTGTAAGGACCGTCGATACGTAGTACACTGGTTTTTGGAGTGGGAATTTATGTCCCTCTTCCTCTCGTTCGACGACGAGCACCGCACTCACCACCTGGTGAGTTGCCGATATGTAGAGCAACATAGGTTCACTCGCGTTTGGTGTGGCAAGAATTGGGTTGCTCGCCAACAAAGTTTTTATTTCTTCCAGTCCGGCTGTTACGCGTCCGTTCATGCAAAGTGGTCGGTGCGTCGGAGCAGGCGATAAAGTGGCAATGCCTTTTCTCCCAATCTGGAGATAAAACGGCTCAAAGCAGCCACACACCTAGCTAGTTTTTGGACCTGTTTGAGGTTTGTTGATGTTGCCAATTGTGACAGGGCTCGGATTTTGGCTGGGTTTGCTTCGATTCCTCTACTGGAAACAATGAACCCGAGCAGTTTTTTGGCAGAGATGCCGAAAACGCACTTTTCTGGATTGAGCCGTATGTCATATGTTCGGAGGTTGTTGAACGTAAGGCGTAAGTCGTCCACCAGTGATTCAACATGCTTAGTTTTGATGACTACATCATCTACATATGCCTCAACTGTTTTGCCGATTTGCTTTTCCAGGCATGTTTGAATCATGCGTTGGTAAGTGGCGCCGGCATTTTTGAGCCCGAAAGGCATAGTGTTGAAGCAGAAAGGCCCATACGGGGTGATGAATGCCGTTGCGACCTGGTTGGATTCCTTCATCTTAATTTGATGATATCCGGAGTATACGTCGAGGAAACACAGTGAATCGTGTCCCGCAGTTGCATCAATAATCTGGTCAATGCGAGGTAGTGGGAAGGGATCCTTAGGGCAGGCTTTATTAAGGTCTTTGAAATCGACACACAAGCGCTAGGATGTATCCTTCTTCGGAACCATGACCAGGTTTTCTAGCCAGTCTGGATGTTTGATCTCTCTGATAAAACCCGGCTTCAAGTAGCTTGGCTAGCTCCTCCCCCATAGCTTGTCGTTTGGGTTCGGAAAATCGCCGTAGCGTTTGCTTGACTGGTTTGTATCCCTTCAATATATTGAGACTATGTTCAGCCAGTCTGTGTGGGATCCCTGGCATATATGAAGGGTGCCATGCGAAGATGTCCCAATTCTCGCGCAGGAACACGAGTAATGTGGCGTCGACTGTCGGATCCAGCTGTGCCCCAATGGAAGCTGTCTTCTTGGGGTCCGTCGGGTGAACTTGAAATTTGACTATTTCGTTTGCTGGTTTGAAAGAAGTGGACTTAGGTCTCTTATCGAGGATTACATCGTCCCTATCAACTGTGGAACGTAGGGTGGTCAATTCTTCGGCCGCAAGGGCCTCGGATAATGCCTTGAGGGCCAAAGATGCGGTTTTGTTTTCGGCACGGAGTGCTATGTCCGGATCACTAGTGATAGTGATAACTCCATTGGGCCCGGGCATTTTGAGCTTCATATACCCGTAATGGGGTATGGCTTGAAAGCGTGTGAATGCATGTCGCCCCAATAGGGCGTGATATCCGCTGTTGAAAGGTGCCACCTGGAAGAGCAACTCTTCGGACCTATAGTTCTCTGGCGTGCCGAATACCACGTCGAGTTTAATTTTCCCCGAGCATCTTGCTTCCTGGCTGGGGATAATGCCTCGAAAGTTTGTATTACTTTGCTCAATGCGGCTCCTGTCCATTTGCATTTTACTGAGCATGTCTTCGTAGATGAGGTTCAGTCGGCTGCCGCCATCCATGAGCACTTTAGTGAGCCGAAAGCCATCCACAATTGGGTTTAGGACCAAAGCGGCTGGTGCCCGGACTGATCGGGATCTTGGTTCGTCGTCGGCGTTGAAAGTTATTGCCGTATCGTTCCAAGGATTTATTGCTGCTACTTGGCAGACTTCAGCGAGGTCGCGGAGCGCCCTTTTACGCTGATTATTTGAAGAAAAGGTCTCAAAGACCGTACATACTTTGAGATCGTCGTCCTCCGAGGAGTACTTCTTTGGGGTAGTGCTGGTGAGGATACCCTCACCGCTCTTGGCCACTTGCCGGAGTATCAAACATGCTCGAAGGTTGTGCATTGGTTCAGTATCTGGCGTTGTGTGTATTTGACAGGGCCTATCGAGCCATTCCTCGAGGACAGTTATGTGTCCCGTTAAGGGCTTGATTTTCTTGTCCATGGGATGATGATTAGGTACCCCACGAAGGTGCATCCTTTTTGCCCGTCCGGGAGATGGCTTAAAGGCCTGAGGTTCCCAGCAAGATGCATGCGCTTTCCAGGCGCTTTCCAGTGTGCAGTATTTCTGTACTATGTGTGCCAAATCTGCAAAGTGCAGTATGCGATGGCGGTTGAGGGCATTAAGGATTCCCTCATCCGTATAGTTGTTGCAAAATACTGAAATCGCGTCGTCGTCGCAGCAATCTTTGATCTTGTTTTTAACAAGGAGGAATCTGGCCCAAAAGTGATGGACTATTTCCTGAGGCTGCTGCCGCACATACATTAGGTCGCATATATCCGGAGGACTGGAATTGCTTGGGGAATATTGCTTGTGGTGGGTGGGTGGGTTTAAATCCGAACCCTGACCCACTGTGGAATCCGGGGTTTGAAGAATTTCTGAGGTTACCAGCCCGGGATCCGGTATGTCCCGGGAGTTTTCCGGCTCAACGCCCGATTCTATGTTCGGAGGACAAGGAGTGTTCTCCCGAAGACGAGTATCCGGCTCGCTAAGCTTGGATATCCGAACATAGCTTGTTCTCAACGTAGGAAAAGAGTTATTGTCGGCTTGTTCCTCCACAACCGCTACCAGATGGGTGATCGGCGGAGATTTGATTTCTCTCTGATCAGGTTTAAGCCCAATCCAATCATAGTCAGTTGCGACCCCCAGGGCGGCGATACGATCTAGCAGCTCGTTTAAAGACGACACGTCTGCCGGATCCATCTTGTCGGAGTATTCAGGGCCGATACGGAGATGATTTTTGGTGACTTGGGGGGCCGCCTTTGGCTTAGCGGCCGAACGGGCGCCAATGGTGAAGCTACCAAGTCGGAGGGTCTGCCCTGAAACTAGGGATCCTCCAGAAGTGATACTGTCGTTGATGACAAGGCGAGCCATCAATCCTTCTATCGACGACACAGAGGAACTCTCAATGAAAGCACCAATGTCGGTGTCAAAACCGACAGATCTCGGGTAGGGGGTCCCGAACTGTGCGTCTAAGGATCAAAGGTAACAGGAGACAGGGGACACGATGTTTACCCAGGTTCGGGCCCTCTTAATGGAGGTAATACTCTACTTCCTGGTTGATTGACCTTGATGAGTATAGGGGTTACAAGAGTTGATCTACCTCGAGATCGAAATGGCTAAACCCTAGATGTCTAGCCTGTATGATTTCTGATAGCCTCTACGGACTAAACCCTCTGGTTTATATAGACACCAGAGGGGGCTAGGGTTGTACAAGGTCGGTTTACAGAGGAAGGGAACTACACATCCGGATGCCAAGCCTGCCGTCCACGCAAAGGAGAGTCCCATCCGGACACGAGGGGAGGTCTTCGATCTTGTATCTTCACGGCCCATCAGTTCAGCCCATATCACATAGCCTGGTCGCCCGAGGACCCCCTATTCCAGGACTCCCTCAATTGTAGTACTCGGACATTCTGAGCACATGCTCACTGACTGAGCTATTCTCCTCCATCTTGTAGGCAAAGTACTTGTCAGATGTCTCATACCTCTTGAGATGGGCATGAGTCTGAAATACCAATTTTAGCTCTTGGAAAATCTCATATGCTCCATGGCGTTCAAAACATTTTTGAAGTCCCGTTCTAAGCCGTAAAGCATGGTGAACTAAACTATCAAGTAGTCATCATACCGAGCTTGTCAAACGTTCATAACATTTGCATCTGCTCCTGCAATAGGTCTGTCACCTAGCGGTGCATCAAGGACATAATTCTTCTGTGCAGCAACAAGGATAATCCTCCGATCACGGACCCAGTCCGCATCATTGCTACTTTCATCAAGAACATATCAAAAACATAGGGGAGCTACAACGCGAGCTATTGATCTACAACATAGATATGCAAATACTATCAGGACTAAGTTCATGATAAAACAATTTCAATTAATCAAATTACTTAAGAACTCCCACTTAGATAGACACCCCTCAAGTCATCTAAATGATACATGATCCAAATCAACTAATCCATGTCCGATCATCACGTGAGATGAATTAGTCATCAATGGTGAACATCTCTATGTTGATCATATCTACTATATGATTCACGTTCGACCTTTCGGTCTCCAGTGTTCTGAGGCCATGTCTGTACATGCTAGGCTCGTCAAGTTTAACCCGAGTATTCCGGATGTGCAAAATTTTCTTGCACCCGTTGTATGTGAACGTAGAGTCTATCACACCCGATCATCATGTGGTGTCTCAACAAGACGAACTGTCGCAACAGTGCATACTCAAGGAGAACACTTATACCTTGAAATTTAGTTAAGGGATCATCTTATAATGCTACCGCCGTACTAAGCAAAATAAGATGCACAAAAGATAAACATCACATGCAATCAAAATATGTGACAAGATATGGCCATCATCATCTTGTGCTTTTGATCTCCATCTCTAAAGCATCGTCATGATCTCCATCGTCACTGGCTCGACACCTTGATCTCCATCGTTGCGTCATGGTCGTCTCGCCAACTATTGCTTCTACAACTATCGCTAACGCATAGTGATAAAGTAAAGCAATTACATGGCGTTTGCATTTCATACAGTAAAGAGACAACCATAAGGCTCCCGTCGGTTGCCAATAACTTCTACAAAACATGATCATCTCATACAATAACATTTATCACATCATGTCTTGAACATATCACATCACGACATGCCCTGCAAAAACAAGTTAGACGTCCTCTACTTTGTTGTTGCAAGTTTTACGTGGCTGCTACGGGCTTCTAGCAAGAACTGTTCTTACCTACGCATCAAAACCACAACGGTGATTTATCAAGTTTGTTGTTTTAACCTTCAACAAGGACCGGCCGCAGTCAAATACGATTCAACTAAAGTAGGACAAACAGACACCCGCCAGCCACCTTTATGCAAAACTAGTTGCATGTCTGTCGGTGGAAGCGGTCTCATGAACGTGGTCATGTAAGGTTTGTCTGGGCCGCTTCATCCAACAATACTGTCAAATCAGAATAAGACATTGGTGGTAAGCAGTATGACGATCACCGCCCACAACTTGTTGTGTTCTACTCGTGCATATCATCTACGCATAGACCTGGCTCTGATACCACTCTTGGGAAACGTAGCATGCAATTTAAAAAAATTCCTACACTCATGCAAGATCTATCTAGGAGATGCATAGCAACGATGGGGGGAGTGTGTGTGTACGTACCCTCGTAGACCATAAGCGGAAGCGTTTGACAACGCGGTTGATGTAGTCGAACTTCTTCTAGCTCCGACCGATCAAGTACCGAACGTACGACACCTCCGAGTTCTGCACACGTTCATCTCGATCATGTCCCTCGTCCTCTTGATCCAGCAAGATGTCGAGGAAGTAGATGAGTTTCGTCAGCACGATGGCAAAGTGACGGTGATGGTGAAGTGATCTGCGTAGGGCTTCACCTAAGCACCGCGAGAATGTGACCGGGGGTGTAAACTGTGGAGGGGGGCGCCGCACACGGCTAACAATTGATGTTGTGTGTGCTAGGCGCCCCCCTCCTCATATATATAGGTGGGAGGGAGAGGGGAGAGGCCAAGGGGCACCCCAAGTGGGGCCGAATCCCACTTAGGCTCCTGCCCTGGTTCGGCCCCCCTTCCTTGTATAGGCGCGAGGGGAAGGAAGGGGGAGGTGGCCCCCCTTTCCTTTCTCCCTTGAGGAGGGGAAGGAAGGAGGGACTTTCCCTCCCCCTTTTCCTTTCCCTAGGGCTTGCCGGCCTGGTGGAGGGGCGCACCAGCCCCTTGTGGGCTGGTCTATCCCTCCCTTGGCCCATTAAGCCCATATCTTTGCCAGGGGTGCCCAGAACCCCTTCCGGTGACCCTATATGTACCCGGTACCCTCCGGAACACTTCCGGTGTCCGAATACCATCGTCCTATATATATCAATATTTACCTCTCGACCATTTCGAGACTCCTCGTCATGTACGTGATCTCATCTGGGACTCTGAACAACATTCGATCACCAAATCACACAACTCATATAATACTATATCATCATCGAACGTTAAGCGTGCGGACCCTACGGGTTCGAGAACTATGTAGACATGACCGAGACACCTCTCTAGTCAATAACCGATATTGGAACTTGGATGCCCATATTGGCTCCTACATATTCTCCGAAGATCTTTATTGGTCGAACCGTTATGACAACATACGTAATTCCCTTTGTCCATCGGCATGTTACTTGCCCGAGATTCGATCATTGGTATCTTCATACCTAGTTCAATCTCGTTACCGGCAAGTCTCTTTACTCGTTCCGTAATACATCATCCTGCAACTAACTCATTAGTCACTTTTCTTGCAAGGCTTCTTATGATGTGTATTACCGAGAGGGCCCAGAGATACCTCTCTGATATTCGGAGTGACAAATCCTAATCTCGATCTATGCCAACCCAACAAACACATTCAGAAATACCTGTAGAGCATCTTTATAATCATGCGGTTACGTTGTGACGTTTGATAGCACACAAGGCATTCCTCTGGTATCCGGGAGTTGCACAATCTCATAGTCGAAGGAATATGTATTTGACATGAAGAAAGCAATAGCAATAAAACTAAACGATCTATATGCTATGCTAACGATGGGTCTTGTCCATCACATCATTCTCGTAATGATGTGATCCCATTCATCAAATGACAACACATGTCTATGGTTAGGAAACTTAACCATCTTTGATTAACGAGCTAGTCTAGTAGAGGCTTACTAGGGACACAGTGTTTTGTCTATGTATTCACACATGTATCAAGTTTCCGGTTAATACAATTCTAGCATGAATAATAAACATTTATCATGACATAAGGAAATATAAAATAAAAACTTTATTATTGCCTCTAGGGCATATTTCCTTCAGTTTTAGTTCAAGATATATCTATTTTTATCCATTTCTCTGACAAGTATTTTTGGGCGGGGGAGTAGTAGATAGACCATCTTTACCTTCCCTCTTATTCTCTATGGTGCATAAATACTCACAGGCCACTAAAAAATATTTGTAATCACTATTCCATGTACAAAATCACTTTGAGTCAAACTGATAATTTCCAGAAAGACCTTCAAAAAAGCAGCTGCCATTATTTATATAATCTTATACACCACATTACAAAGACCGATTGGTCTAAAGTGGGTACTTCCACATCACAATGATTGTTTCATTCCATCCAAATGGAATAGTACATGTATTCATCGCTTGCAACACCTCATCAACCAGATCACCCCATAACATGGACCAACACCTTTTATAGAAGATTGCATGAAGTCCATCAGGTCCTGGAGCTTTTAAATCACCAATATCAAAAAGAGCCTTTTGAACATCTTCATCAGTGTAAGGGGCGAGATGGGCATTGTTCATCTCATCAAACACTCTTCTTCTAACAAGGGATAAAAATTCCTGATTCGCCTGCGAAACTTCTGAAGTGGAAATATTAGAAAAATAATTTGTAATATGATCCTTCAAATCCGTAACTTGCCACCAGATACCCGTGTCATCAAAAGATTTATTAATACGTTTTCTCTTTTTTCTAGTTGTAGCCGCATTATGGAAAAAGAATTATTACAGTCCCCATGCATCTGCCAATTTGCTCGTCCTCTTTGTAACAAAAATAATTTCTTCTTGATCGATAAGGTTTTCAATAAGGACGAGAATTTACTTTTACTATTGCGAACGTGATTCACCAGTCATATGACCACATCACAACTTCTCTAAATCTGTTTTTCAATTTTGTTATTCTTCATTTAGGCCCCTTTGGAATATTTTGATTCCAATTATGCAAATCAGCATGCACCACTTGAGTAGGCGTAATGAGGAATGGACCATACTCGCCATCTTGGGCTTCTCCCAAGCCACATTCACTACTTCAACAATTGTCTCTTCTTTGTGTCATCTGGCTTCAAACTCTTTCACATGGCCCTTCGAGTGAATGCACACTACCATCAAAATTACATGTATCCAAAACGAAAGGACGGTGATCTGAATACACATGTTCGTCATTAATAACCGCAACACAAGGGGATTTGTTTACCTACTCCACATAAAAATGACACGAACCAATCTTTCCTTAATATTGCCTCTATTGGGTAACATAGTAGGAAACATAAAAATCCGCCCTACGATCACCCATGAACACTATGAAGATGCGATAAACGGTTCAGATCAGATCATTGCCAACTTTGTGTTGCACCGGAAGAAGACGAGTCAGTGTAGAGCATACTTGGAGTCCCTCAAAATGTAGATGAACGATCCAGCGAACTGCCCACAAACAGTCCCTTGAACGGAAGACCGAAAGCACAACCTCTCCATAGATTGCAAGCGTATGGTCTTCACGATCCGGTAGCGCTTCACCATCGAGAGCTAATCGTTGCCGAAGAATTACAGCGAGAATATTATAACCACACTCGGCTTCTAATTATGAGGATTAAAGGAACAAGATCTACCTCTAATTGGAACAACTAGAACTAGACTAGAGAACAAGAGGAGGCTCCAAAATTTATATGTGTACAAAAGGTGCCAAAACCTCTAGTACATGTAGGTTGTAGGAGGAGGGGGTGCCACACAAGGGGGAAAGTCTCCCCCATTGGCCGGCCGAGAGGAGGGAGACTTCCCCTCCAATTCGGCCTCCCGCTTCCTTCCACAAGGGGGAAGGGGCGCCACCTCTATTTGGGACCAAGTGGCCCAAGTAGCTCTCGACCAGTTGGCCTTTTAAGGCCCGTTGATATTAGATTAAATATAAAAGCCTCTTAACTATTATTAGAGCCTTTTAATGTTAATTTAACATCACCGGAAACTATTTCCACCTATATACAATTTTTCGGTAATACCCGGTATTGCCCGATAAGCCTCGAAACGCTCTCGGTTCCTCTCGAAACTATTTTGAATATTAGTTAAACTATTTCACAACTATTTTCTCATTACTCCCATCCTACTAACACTCAGCAGATCATGATTACCTTAAGCTTGTGACCCTGCAGGTTTGGTAAAACATAGACATGAACAAAACCTCTTTCGTTCAATAACCAATAGCGGAACCGTGGACATCCATATCGATCCCTATGAGTACACGAATGACATTCGAGTGAACCTTTAGTTATCATGTGCTATTCTCTTTGCTTTGCGATACTTTGCAAAACCTGAGGTAAGATGTATCGGTATCCTCTTGAGTCATTCTCATGCGCACTATATAGGTCTGCTCGTTACCGGTTTTGTTCTTCTTTCGTGTTGACATGTTCTGGCATCCCTGATACGTCTCCAACGTATCAATAATTTTTTATTGTTCCATGCTGTTATATTATCATTCTTGGATGTTTTATAATCATTTTATAGCAACTTTATATCATTTTTTGGGACTAACCTATTGACATAGTGCCCAGTTCCAGTTGTTGTTTTTTGCTTGTTTTTTACTTCGCAGAATATCAGTACCAAACGGAGTCCAAACGCAGCAAAACTTTGTGGAGAACTTTTATGGACCAGAAAGAACGAGTTGGGGCAAATAACTACCAGAGGGGTGCCCCGAGGGGGGCACAACCCACCTGGGCGCACCTGGGGGCCCAGGCGCGCCCTGGTGGGTTGTGCCCACCTCAGTGGCCTCCCACACCGCCTCTTTGCTCTATAAATATCCAGAAAATCCAAAAACCCTAGGGGAGTCGACGAAACACAATTCCAGCCGCCGCAAGTTCCAGAACCATCAGATCTAGTCCAGACACCATCACGGAGGGGTTCATCATCCTCATTGGTGCCTCTCCGATGATGCGAGTAGTTCATTGTAGACCTACGGGTCCGTAGGATGTAGCTAGATGGCTTCTTCTCTCTTTTTGATTCTCAATACAATGGTCTCTTGGAGATCTATTTGATGTAACTCTTTTTTGCGGTGTGTTTGTTGGGATTTGATGAACTTTGAGTTCATGATCAGATCTTTATATCCATGAAAGTTATTTCAGTTTTTTGATCTGTTATATGCATGATTACTTCTAGCCTCGTATTTCTTCTTCGAATATTTGGTTTAGTTAGGCCGACTAGATCAATTTTTCCTGCCATGGGAAGAGGTGCTTTGTGATGGGTTTGATCGTACGGTGTTCTTTCCCAGTGACAGAAGGGGCAGCAAGACACATATATATCATTGCTATGAAGGATAACAAGATGGGGGCTATTCCTACATGAATAGATCTTGTCTACATCATGTCATCGTTCTTAATGCATTACTCCGTTTCTCCATGAACTTAATACACTAGATGCATGTTGGATAACGGTCGATGTGTGGAGTAATAGTAGTAGATGCAGGAAGGAGTCGGTCTACTAATGTTGGATGTGATTCCTATATAATGATCATTGATTGGATATCGTCATAATTATTTAAGGTTCTATCAATTGCCCAACAGTAATTTGTTTACCCACCGTATGCTATTTTCATGAGAGAAGTCACTAGTGAAATCTACGGCCCCCGGGTCTATTTCCTCATCATATATTTTCAGATCTATATTGCCATTTGCCATTTTATTTATTTGCATCTTTTATTTTCAGATCTATATTACCAAAAACCCAAAAATACCTCACTGAATTTTATTTGCCTTTATTTTATTTGCATCTACCAATTTATCACTTTACCAATCTTTTACCCGAGAGGGATTGACAACCCCTCTTACGTGTCCGGTTGCAAGTATTTGTTGTTTGTGTGCAGGTAATGTTTACATAGTGTTGCTTGGTTCTCCTACTAGTTTGATAACCTTGGTTTCATAACTGAGGGAAATACCTACCATAGATGTGCTGCATCATCCCTTCCTCTTCGCGGAAAAAACTGACGCGGACACAAGCCATCAAGAAAGGATTTCTAGCACCGTTGCCGGGGAGGATCAAGTCAAGGTAGTCTCCCGTCAACTTGCCAATTTCTGGCGCCGTTGCCGGCGAGACATCATCAACATCTATCAGGTTCCTAATCACAAATCTCATCTCCTTGCAATTTACATTATTTGCCATTTGCCTCTCATTTTCATCTCCCCCACTTCACAAAATTTGTCGTTTTATTTGCCCCTCTTTTTCGTTCGCCTTTTCTCGTCAGATCTATCCTTTTGTGTGTGATCTTGCTTGCTCTACCTTGTTACTATGGCTAGCTCTTCCTCTGTCACGTGTACCCATGAGAACGAAGTTCTTAATTTTAAGCTAAGGGGAGGAGAAACTCTAAAAGATGCTTGGTATAGGATTTGCAATGCTCATAATAGATCTATTAGTAAGCAATCTACCATTGTTCTTCTTTGCTATTTTTATGTGGGCATCACCACTTGGTATAGATTCATTCTTGATACGATTACCGGTGGGAACTTCTTGATGTGTCCATCTTTGGACGCTTCTAATGCTATGGGAAATCTAGTAGGTTCACCACCGCTTATGATTAATGAAACAACTTTAACCCTTGAGCATGTTATGGAAAGGTTAGATGCTATTGAAAAGAAAATGCTCACTGAAGAAAACATTGAAAAACTAGATAAAAGGGTGCACAATCTTGCTAATAGAATCGGTTCAAAAGTGGGAGACGCTCTTAAGGTACTAAAAGATAAGGAATCCACGGTAAACGAGAGAATAGAAGAGAGTCCCGCTAGAATTGATAAGTTGGAAGAATTTTTTAGTAATTTAAGCTCGGCTTTCTCTTCCGTGAAGACTATTGAAAAAACTCCCGTAAAAATTGGCAAGATTACTCAAGTCACTAAGAACAAGGATGCAACTTCTAGTAGTAATAATAAAGAAGATCTTAAGATGATTAGTATTCACCCCGGTTTTATTGAAGTGATAAGAGACCCTACTTGCAAGAATGAATTTTTCAATCTCGTTCCTAGAAGTATTGTTATTGAAAATGTGTATGCTAAATCTTTGAAGAATTCTAAGTATTTGATTGAAGAGTTGGAAACTAAAGATGAAAATAATTGAAACTATGCATTATGCCTAGCTAGGGGCATAAGACAGCGCTTGTTGGGAGGCAACCCAATGAATAAAATTTATTTTTACCTTTTTCTTTTTGTTCTTGAGTGTTTGCACAATTATGCTACAATTATGATTGTGTTTTTATGTTGTAATTAGTTTTTGTGCCAAGCTAAGCCTTTGGGATCATGTTGGGTGATAGTTGACTTGATCTTGTCAAAAAACAGAAACTTTTGCATCCAGTAAAACAATTATCAAAATCCACAGAAGCGATGAAAACTTCTGACATTTTTTCACAAGATTGATATGAAAATTGTCCATGTTGTCCTAATTTTCAGAATTTTTTGAGTTACAGAAGTATGAGCAAAATTCGTGTCTTTACAGACTGTTCTGTTTTTGACAGATTCTGTTTTGTTTGCATTGTGTGCTTATTTTGATGAATCTATGGTTTGTATCGGGGGCTATAAGCCATGGTAAAGTTAGAATACAGTAGATATAATGCAATAATAAAATTGGAATGAGTTTACAACAGTACTTAAAGTAAAGATTGGTTTTCATATACTAACGGATCTCACGAAGGTTTTGTTAAGTCTTGTGTGATTGAAGTTTTCAAGTTTTGGGTGAGATCATGATGGATGAATGAATAATGAGAAGCGAGAGCCTAAGCTTGGGGATGCCCCATGGCACCCCAAGATAATATTCAATGATGAACAAGCAACTAAGCTTGGGGATGCCCCAAGTGGCATCCCCTCTTTCTTCTAACGACCATCGGTACTTTACTTGGAGCTATATTTTTATTCGTCACATATCATGAGTTTTGCTTGGAGCGTCTTGTATTATACGAGTCTTTACTTGTTTTGCTTTTTAGTTTGTCACAAGTATCCTTGCTGGACACACCTATTTGAGAGAGCCAAAATTATAGTATGATTTGTTAGAATTGCTCTTTATGCTTCACTTAAATTTTTTGAGCTATGGAATTGCTCTAGTGCTTCACTTATATCTTTTTGAGCACGGCGTGCTTTAATATTTTTGAAGAAATGCTCTCATGCTTCACTTAGATTTATTTGAGAGTTAGTAATTTTGAAGAAATTCTCTCATGCTTCACTTATATTATTTTGAGATGAAAATCTTTATGCTCATGTTCTTCACTTAAATTTGTTTGAGCTTGTCAAAAACCAATTGCAACATATGAAACTAGTCCCAAAGTGATAGATATTCAAGAGGGATATAATAAAAAATTTCATGAAGATCATTGTACAAAATAAACTTGATTCTTTGTAATAGTTTTGAGATATGATGATAGTGATATGCGAGTCATGTTGATGAGTAATTATGCTTTAGTAAGAATATTGATGTTAAGGTTTGTGATTCCCTATGCAAGCACGAAAGTCAATAGTTATGCAATGAAATCACATCCTACTTGTGGTGCATTATTCGGTGTTAGTTATGATTAATGCTCGCTTATGTGATTTTTTTGTTTCTTGGTTGGTTGCTTCTCAATCTTTTGCTAGTCTTCACTTGTACTAAGTAGAAATACTACTTGTGCATCCTAAATCCTTAAACCTAGTTTTGCCACATGATTCCACCATACCTACCTATATGCGGTATTCCCGTGCCGTTCTAAGAAAATTTGTATGTGCCACCTCTAAATTTCAAAATAATTTCCTTTTTGTGTGCTCGTACCGCTCATGAAGCAGTAGGGGGTGGCCAATATTTTCCATGCTAGATGTGTTATTCTCAAGATGAGTGTTTATTCACTTGTCATTGCACGAGAGTACGGCGATAATAGGGATGCCCAGTTTCGAAATGAAAAAGAAATTTACTTTATGTTGACAAATAATAAATTCCTTGGAAAGTGTTGGTATGGAGGGCACCCGTGGATACGGCTAGCCATGGATTGTGAAAGAATGGTGGAAAAAGGAAAAAACTTTATTTTTTGTTTGGGAACCACCTATGATATATCTAGCATGGAAAGTGTTGGGAATTACTCAGTCGTTTTCGTTGACGGGAAAAGTATGCCTCTCAAAATGTTTTATCTCTCAATTTTCGCTTTGAGCTCTGGCACCTCTGCAAATACCTACTTCCCTCTACGAAGGGCCTTCCTATTTACTTTATGCAATTTTATTCTTATTTGGGTCTCCATCTTCTCTTATAAAGCACCAACTAAGCGGCACCATGATCGTACTTGAGCATTGGATGTAGCTATATGCGAGTGTGTTTCATGAATGGATCAATGATTGGGCATAATGGGCTAGGGATAACTTTCTTTAGTGTTGATATTTTGAAAAACTTGGTTGCTTGTTGATATGCTTGAGTATTGAAATCTTCATGTCAAAACTAGACTATTGCTTTGAACCATATAAAAGTCCATATGTCCATGCTACAAAAGAAAAGAATGTGATGAACATGATAGGCAGCATTCCACATCCAAAATTCTGTTTTTTATCATTTACCTACTCGAGGACGAGCAGGAATTAAGCTTGGGGATGTCGATACGTCTCCAACGTATCAATAATTTTTTATTGTTCCATGCTGTTATGTTATCATTCTTGGATGTTTTACAATCATTTTATAGCAACTTTATATCATTTTTTGGGACTAACCTATTGACATAGTGCCCAGTGCCAGTTGATGTTTTTTTTGGCTTGTTTTTACTTCGTAGAATATCAGTACCAAACGGAGTCCAAACGCAGTGAAACTTTTTGGAGAATTTTTATGGACCAGAAGGAACAAGTTGGGCCAAAGAAGTACCAGAGGGGTGCCCCGAGGGGGGCACAACCCACCTCGGTATCCTCCCGCACCGCCTCTTTGCTCTATAAATACCCCGAAAATCAAAAACCCTAGGGGAGTCGACGAAACACAATTCCATCCGTCGCAAGTTCCAGAACCATCAATCCAATCTAGACACCATCACGGAGGGGTTCATCATCCTCATTGGTGCCTCTCCAATGATGCGTGAGTAGTTCATTGTAGACCTACAGGTTCGTAGGCAGTAGCTAGATGGCTTATTCTCTCTTTTTGATTCTCAATACAATGGTCTCTTGGAGATCTATTTGATGTAACTCTTTTTTGCGATGTGTTTGTTGGGATTTGATGAACTTTGAGTTCATGATCAGATCTTTATATCCATGAAAGTTATTTCAGTTTTTTGATCTGTTATATGCATGATTACTTCTAGCCTCGTATTTCTTCTTCGAATATTTGGTTTAGTTAGGCCGACTAGATCAATTTTTCCTGCCATGGGAAGAGGTGCTTTGTGATGGGTTTGATCATACGGTGTTCTTTCCCAGTGACAGAAGGGGCAGCAAGACACATATATATCATTGCTATGAAGGATAACAAGATGGGGGCTATTCCTACATGAATAGATCTTGTCTACATCATGTCATCGTTCTTAATGCATTACTCCGTTTCTCCATGAACTTAATACACTAGATGCATGCTGGATAGCGGTCGATGTGTGGAGTAATAGTAGTAGATGCAGGCAGGAGTCGGTCTACTAATCTTGGACGTGATGCCTATATAATGATCATTGCCTGGATATCATCATAATTATTTGTGGTTCTATCAATTGCCCAACAGTAATTTGTTTACCCACTGTATACTATTTTCTTGAGAGAAGCCACTAGTGAAATCTGCGGCCCCCGGGTCTATTTCCTCGTCATATATTTTCAGATCTATATTGCCATTTGCCTTTTTTTATTTGCATCCTTTATTTTCAGATCTATATTACCAAAGACCAAAAAATACCTCGCTGAATTTTATTTGCGTCTACCAATTTATCACTTTACCAATCTTTTACCCGAGAGGGATTGACAACCCCTCTTACGCGTCCGGTTGCAAGTATTTGTTCTTTGTGTGCAGGTACCGTTTACATAGTGTTGCTTGGTTCTCCTACTGGTTCGATAACCTTGGTTTCATAACTAAGGGAAATACCTACCGTAGTTGTGATGCATCATCCCTTCCTCTTCGGGGAAAAACTGGTGCGGACACGAGCCATCAATCCTCGTGACCTAGTCACCTGTGTCTGGCCAAATGATGATGGATGCCGTCACACCGAGAGGGCCCTAAGAATATCTCTCCATTCTCGGAGGAGCAGATCCCACTCTTGAGCTATCTAGTCCCTTGTTAAACTTTTGGATGAACCTGTAATTTATCGTTATGACCATTGCGTTACAGATGACGTTTGAGCAACCCCAAAGTCTATCGTACGGTAAGAAGTGACTACAATACTGATACATCTCCAGCGTATCTACATTTGCAAACACTTTTGCTCTTGTTTTGGAATCTAATTTGCATGATTTGAATGAAACTAACCTGGACTGATGTTGTTTTCAGCAGAACTACCATGGTGTTGTTTTTGTGCAAAAATAAAAGTTCCTAGAAATGGACGAAACTTGGCGGAGATTTTTTGTTGAATAAATTAAAAATACTGGCACAAATATCCACTAGAGGTTGGCCACGAGCTACTCACAAGGCAGTAGGGTGCGCCCACCCCCTGGGCGCGCCCTGGTGTCTTGTGGGGCCCATGAGCGTTCGTCTGACCTAATTCCAAACCTATATATTCCACCTTTCCGAGAAAAAATAGGAGAAGAAGTTTCATCGTGTTTTACGATACAGAGCCGCAGCCACCTCATGTTCTTCATCGGGAGGGCTGATCTGGAGTCCGTACGGGGCTCTGGAAAGGGGGATTCGTCGTCGTCGTCATCATCAACCCTTCTTCATCGACAATTCCATGATGCTCACCACAGTGAGTGAGTAATTCCATTGTAGGCTTGCTAGTCGGTGATGGAGATAGATAAAATCTATCATGTAATCAGGTCAATTTGTTAGGGCTTGATCCCTAGTATCCACTATGTTCTGAGGTTGATGTTGCTATGACTTTGCTATGCTAAATGCTTGTCACTAGGGCCCGAGTGCCATGATTTCAGATCTGAAGCCTTTTATGTTTTCATGAATATATTTGAGTTCTTGATCCTATCTGCTAGTTGTATGCACTTGTTATTGTTCTGAATCATAGACCCCAAGGTGACAATAATTGGGATACTCTCCGGGGATGACTGTAATTCGAGGAGTTCATGTATTCTCCATGTGTTAATGCTTTAATCCATTCATCTATTAAAAGGAGACCTTAATTACCCTTAGATTTCCTTAAGGACCCGCTGCCACGGGAGGGTAGGACAAAAGATGTCATGCAAGTTCTTATTATAAGCATGTATGACTATATACGGAATACATGCCTACATTGAATTGATGAATTAGAGCTATTATGTACCACTCTAGGTTATGAATGTTACATGATGAATGCCATCCATACAAATATCCATCATTGATCCAATGGCTACGCTTTGCTCATATTGTTCTCTGCTAAGTTACTACTGCTGTTGTTGCTACTGTTTAATTACTACTCCCTCCGTCCCATAATGTAAGATGTTGTCTTACACAATGGGATGGAGGGAGTACAAAATTGCTACTGTCACTATTACTATTACTATTTCTACTGCTAACGCTACTATCAAAACTATCATACTACTGTGCTACTGATACTTTGCTGCAGAGAAATAACTTCTCAGGTGTGGTCGAATCAACAACTCAACTGCTAAGGCTTATAAATATTCTTTGGCTCACCTTTTGTCGAATCAATAAATTTGGGTGAAATACTACCCTCGAAGACTGTTGGGATCCCCTATACTTGTGGGTCATCAAGATACTCTCATGATCTAAGGAATTAAATC
This sequence comes from Triticum aestivum, assembly GCF_018294505.1. NCBI lineage: Eukaryota > Viridiplantae > Streptophyta > Magnoliopsida > Poales > Poaceae > Triticum > Triticum aestivum. The sequence continues at coordinate 548,208,966 of NC_057802.1, forward strand.
ACACATTGACTCTCTGTATTATAACAATTGACTTGTGATGATTGCATCTGAAAGTATAACAAACAAGTTTGGGTCGATTCAATATGATCGTTCTTCCAACGTCATATTCTCAATGTTGTTTTAGGGCTATCGTTGCACTTAACGATATCCTAAGATCCAGAAAATTTGATCACCAACAACACTTGAGCTAGTTTTAGAGGCGAGACTAGGAATCATATTTTACCGTTTATCATTCCACACGTGCATACGAGTTTTCCACTGAGTCACATATTCCAGGATCATAGTAGTTATAACATAGAATATAAACTCTTAATTATAAATATGGAAATATAATAATACAATATTATTGCTTATAGGGCATATTTCCAACAACATCTTCTCCAAGTGAAGGAATCACCAATACAACCCAAGTCATCCAAACCCCACTCCCACAAAAAAATCGCATCATTGCATTTGGTCTTGCATTACATCCTTACTTTTCATGAGAATATCATATTTCATTGAAATCTCTGAAGACAACCCAAGGACAAGAAGCATGTAAATCGCGAAAATCAATCCAACATAAGTGTTCATCATTCCAAGCAGGATAACCATAGAAACCTATAAATCGCCAATCCACAATATCCTCATTCATAAACATAACATCAATAAAATGGGGTGGCACATAATCCAACACAATGTTATCCTCTTTTTGATAAAAAAAACACAAGACCTCCAGCCTTACCATCACTCTCAGAAATAAACATGGATCTGAAACCTAACTTAAGATGTAGCTCGTCAGCCTTTAATTAATTTAAATGCGTCTCTGAAAGAAAAATAAGATCCCCACGAACCCGCCCTTGGATCTCCAAGAGCTCACAAAGTGCGGTGGTAGAGAGGATCCCACAACAGCTCCAACTAATTATTTTTATTTCTTCTGGCGATCCTCAATCCTATAGATTGATGTGTTTATTGTGTAGGGGGGAGGGGGTCTACTGTTTATTGTGTGGAATAAGAGATAATGTGAATACCATATATAAGTAAAATGTTTCTAGGAATGGTGCAACCAAATATCTTTTGTTACAGATTCATGTGTTTTCAATTCCCGTATAATTCAATATGTCAGGTCATCCCAATCCTACCCTTTTTCTTGCATTTTTAGAATCATGCAAACAAATAACAACCTTACTGTTCCAATATCCAAGTACCCGACACTGAATATCCTCTAAATTTTCTATAAAAAGGGAATAATCTACAACTAGTTTTCCCTTAAGTTGACTGTACACAACAAGTTAAGTATCAAACACTACAACATAAAAATGACATGAGATGGACCCTAGAACTCATGTGAGGAGAAAAACTAGAAGAAGTTGTGGGATATTAAAGCTCCAAGTAAGATGAAGATAGTCTTGTGGCGCATTGGTGGTGATTGTTTGGCCACATGACGTCGGTTACAGAAGTGACACATTACTGCTAAACCTTTGGGCGTGTTTGGTTGCATGTATTACCCCCAAACAGTCCTAGTTTGCATGAGAAAAACTTGTTTGGTTGCATACAGGGAGGCATGGCTCGCACTGGCATGAACCTTAAAGCAACCCATAGCCTGGCTTGCTGGGAACGCTCAAATAGCCGTTTCCAGCAAGCCAGGATGAGTCGGGCCAAAAGTGGGGCACGTCTATGATACGTCCATTTTGCATCATGTTTTTTCTACTGTTATTTGTAGTGTTTTTATTCAATATAAGACTTTGTGGAGCAATTCTAATGCCTTTTCTCTCTTAATATGCAAGATTTACATGAAAAGGGAGATTGCTGGCAGCTGGAATTCTGGACCTGAAAAAGCTACGTCGGAGATACCTATTTTGCACATCTCCAAATGAGCCAGAATTTCACTGAGATTTATTTTGGAATATATAAGAATTATTGGAGAAAATAAATACTAGAGGGGCCCACCCAGGTGCCCACTAGGCACCAGGGCGCGCCTACCCCCTGGCGCGCCCTGGTGGCTAGTGGGCCCCTCATGAGCCTTCTCGACTCCGTTTTCCTCTGGTATACTTGTTTTGCAAGATAAAAATTCTTTATATATACTCCCGGACGTTTTGACCACCGTATCGCATAAATATCATCTGTTCTTCTTTCGTGCTATTTCCTGTCAGGTTTCCTAAGGCAGGCAACATGTCTTCTTCCACTTCCAACAACGGGGGAGACTATGCTTGGCTGCTGAAGATGGAACTAAAGAGAGAGGGAACAAAGGAGGGCACCAAGGAGGACAAGGCCGAAGAAGTTACAGGGAATCATGCCCAAGATGGAGGGCAAGCCATGCCAATGGAGGAAACTGCGTAAGAGGGAGATATCCTTCCACCTCTCTATGATCATCTTACCCCATCTGAAATCAAATCCGTAAGGGTCTTTGAAACGGTTTGTGTTCAGAATACATATCTCACTCGTGAAGTTATTTTGTTGGAAGAGCAAAACATCGCCCTTCGGAGCATCAACCATAGGTTGGAGTACCTACTAAGGCTGAAGTGCGAGCCCACTACTTCATCATCACCACCAACACTGACAAAGGAAACTTGAGTACACGGGGATGGGCACTACCCTTGGCTTTCGCCAAGCTTGGGGGAGGTGCCCCGGTATCGTATCACCATCACTTTTATTATCTTTACCAGTTTTTAGTTCGATGCTTAGCTATTTCATGATTTAGCTAAATAACAGTTTAGTATGATCTATTTTTCAGTGCTAGTTTCATTATCTATCTATCTATGTAATCAAGTGAGAGTTATATAATAGGGTTAATTTGATAAATGCCACTCCAAATTTGGTGATTCTGAGAAATGCCACTCCAATTTCCAAACTTTGAAAATGCGATTTCATGCCATTTACAGTGGCATTTTTCGAAGTCTGCAGTGCGTTTTTCAGAGTTTGCAAACATTGCAGTGGCATTTTTACGAATCGCCATAATTGGAGTGGCATTTATCTAATTAACCCTATATAATAAAGGTTAGTTTGAGATTTTGCTTTTTTACTTTTATGTTTCAATCATAACAATGAAAATAATTAAAAGTGTCATATGATAATCTTATGGAAAGTAATGACATTACATAAGGAAAAGTATAAGTGTAAAATTTATTGAAAGTTGACAAACATAGCATTGGTCAATGATGCAATTCATGAAAAAGTTAATAAGGGAAGAGAAGATTCACATGCAAATATCCTATCTTGGACATCTTTTATGATTGTGAGCCCCCATTAAATATTTTATGCCAAATTATTGATGTTGGACAAGGAAGACAACATAATGATTTATGGTTGTTCATATTCACATAGAAGTTATATTGTCATAGATCCTCTAACATGTGGTGCTTGTCCAATATCTTTGCTAGCCAAAAATCCGCACCAAGTAGAGATACTACTTGTTCATCCAAAAACCTTAAACCCAGTTTCATGTTACAAGAGTCCACTATACCTACCTATGGATTGAATAAGATCCTTAAAGTAAGTTGTCATCGGTGCATAAGGCAATAAAAATTGCTTCTAAATATGTATGATCTTTTATTGTAAGGGAAAATAAGCGTTGTACGAACTTGTGATGGCAAATAAATAAAAGCGACGGACTACATAATAAAGGTTACTATCATAAGGGGCATTATAACGTGACGTTCTTTTGCATTAAGAGCTTGTGCATCCAAAAATAAAAAGCGCATGACAACCTCTGCTTCCCTCTATGAAGGGCCTATCCTTTACTTTTATGTATTTACTTTTTATGCAAGAGTCGATAGTGTTCTCCTCTATTCCTTTTTATTTTTCTCTTTTGCAAGCATCATGTGGCGGGGAAAGATCTAGGCACATATATCCAGTTGGATATGAGTGATCGTGAGTTATTATTGGACATCACCCTTGAGGAGAATAGGTTGGGAGGCAAAATTATAAGCCCCTATCTTTCTATGTGTTTGGCTGGAACTTTTTGCTCCATATATATGTTGTGAGTGTTAGCAATCATAGAAGACTAAATGATGGTTGAGTATGTGGACTTGCTAAACAAAAGCTCCGATACGAGACTCTTCTTGAAAAGATGATGAATTGCAATTGCATTGTTGACTGAGAACACCGTTTTTTAGTTTTCAAGAAAGTTTATTCCTTATAGTTGATGTTGTGATGAATTGTTATTTGCTCATGAGAAGTTTTATGATAAAGTATATTGGTGTTATAATAATGATCATGATGCTACTATGTCCGTATTTTGTTTTATCGACACCCCTCTCTCTAATGCATGTGGACATGATTATCGATATCGGCTTTTGCTTGGGGACAAGCGAGGTCTAAGCTTGGGGGAGTTGATACGTCCATTTTGCATCATGTTTTCCTACTGTTATTTATAGTGTTTTTATTCAATATAACACTTTGTGGAGCAATTCTAATGCCTTTTCTCTCTTAATATTCAAGATTTACATGAAGAGGGAGATTGCCGGCCACTGGAATTCTGGACCTGAAAAAGCTACGTTAGAGATACCTATTCTGCACATCTCCAAATGAGCTGAAATTTCACGGAGATTTCTTTTGGAATATATAAGAATTATTGGAGAAAAGAAATACCAGAGGGGGCCACCCAGGTGCCCACTAGGCACCAGGACGCGCCTACCCCCCTCCCCCTGGCGTGCCCTGGTGGGCAGTGGGGACCCTAGCTAGCTCCGGTGCCCATCTTCTGGTATATAATCCTATTTGCCCTAGAAAAAAAATAAGGAGAGGACTTTCGGGGAGGAACGCCATCGTCTCGAGGCGGAACTTGGGCAGGAGCACTGTTGCTCTCCGGCGGAGCGATTCCGTCGGGGATACTTCCCTTCGGGAGGGGGAAATCGAAGTCATCGTCATTACCAACAACCCTCTCATTGTCGGAGGATCAATCTTTATCAACATCTTCACCAGCACCATCTCATCTCAAAACCCTAGTTCATCTCTTGTGTTCAGTCTTTATATCAAAACCTCAGATTGGTACATGTGGGTGACTAGTAGTGTGGATTACATCTTGTAGTTGATGCTAGTTGGTTTATTTGGTGAAGATTATATGTTCAGATCCATTATGCTATTTAATATCCCTCTGGTCTTGAGCATGAATATTATTTGTGAGTAGTTGCTTTTGTTCTTGAGGACATAGGAGAAGTCTTGTCATAAGTAATCATGTGAATTTGGTATCCGTTCGATATTTTGATGATGTGTATGTTGTGATTTCCTTAGTGGTGTTATGTGAACGTCGACTACATGACACTTCACCATCTTTGGGCCTAAGGGAATGCATTGTGGAGTAGTTATTAGATGATGGGTTGCTAGAGTGATAGAAGCTTAAACCCTAGTTTATGCGCTATTCCGTAAGGGGCTGATTTGGATCCATATGTTTAATGCTATGGTTAGATTTTATCTTAATTCTTCTTTCATAGTTGCAAATGCTTGCGAGAGGGGTTAATCATAAGTGGGAGGTTTGTTCAAGTAAGAAAAACATCCAAGCACCGGTCCACCCACATATCAAATTATCAAAGTAGCGAACGTGAATCAAACAAACAGGATGAAAGTGACAAGATGAAATTCCCATGTGTCCTCGAGAACGCTTTACTTATTATAAGATGTCGTTCCGGCCTGTCCTTTGCAACAAAAAGGATTGGGCTACCTTGCTGCACTTATTGTTACTATTGCTACTTGTCACTTGTTACAAATTATCTTGCTACCAAAGTATCTATTGCCGATAATTTCAGTGCTTGCAGAAAATACCTTGCTGAAAACTGCTTGTCATTTCCTTGTGCTCCTTGTTGGGTTCAACACTCTTACTTATCGAAAGGACTACGATTGATCCCCTATACTTGTGTCTCATCAGTCTACGCTCGGTGTAGGGGAAATCAGGGCGGATGGCGGGAAAAAGATATCGACCGATGCGGGATGGCACTAAATCTAGCCTCACCCCCCCCCCCATTTACTTGCTCGACACTTTCTCTAGGACAAGCCCATCCTTACTTATCGGCATCGGCAGTGGCGACGACTCAGATTTGCAGAAGCGGTGGCAGCAACATCATTCTTTGGCGGCAAAAGTTGCTTCTCCCCTTCTTCTTGGCCTCCATCTCGTCCTCCTCATCTCAACCATGGCCCCTGTCCCCATTATCGGCTCCAAAGTTGGTAAGCAGCATACAACCCCCTCTTCCTATGTTAGGTCGTTTGTTAGGGCATTAGGTAAGATGTAGGATCGAATTCGCCATTGCCCACCGCACCATCGATGTCGCCTAGGTTTCAGACAAACGGATGAAGCTGGTGGTTTAGGAAGCAACACTGATAGCTGTGATACAGACCTGGCTCGTGTTGGTCCACAAGAGAGCTGCTCGTCGAGGTGATAAGCCTGTAATCCGTTGTACTCCAATGTTAACCCGGGATAGGGATAGGATAGTGAATCTGACCTACATCTACAACTGCAACAACATAGATGCTCTGTGGATGGTTTGAATGAAAAGAGCACCTTTCGCCAGGCTTGTGCAGACGTTCAGGAGCGAAGGGCTACTACAGGATAGCATCCACACCACCGTGGAAGAGCAAATTGCCATCTTCCTCCATGTTGTAGGTCATAATCAAAGGTTCAGTGTTATCTACAACACTTTTAGGAGATCATTGGAGACCATTTCCAGGTATTTCAGGCAAGTGTTGTATGTTATTGGGGAGCTTAGAGAAGAGATGATCAAGTCACCAACCGGGCAAACTCCTAGCAAGATTCACACTAGCCCAAGATGGTATCCATATTTCAAGGTGAGCACTACTCATAGTTCATGCCAATGACACACTTGTATTGTTCTGGTACAACCATAATACCATGTTTTCATGCCATTTCCAGGATTGCATTGGCACAATAGATGGTACTCACGTGACTGCTAGAGTGCCGAACGCATAGGCCGCATCATATAGGGGTAGAAAGCACTGCACAAGCCAGAATGTTCTTGCTGCTATTGACTTCGATATGAAGTTCACATATGTGTTAACTGACTGAGAAGGATCAACCATGATGCTAAAATTCTATCTAACAACATGTCTCAACCTGATGGCATCAATACCCTCGATGACAAGTTTTACCTAGGAGGTCCTGGCTATGTATGTTGGCCCGGTGTTCTTCCAGCCTTTAGGAAAACCGGGTACCATCTGAACGATTTCTCTAGTAGGACTGCACATGAATTGTTTAATCTCAAACACTCTAGCCTTAGAGTTATGGCTGAGAGGGGATTTTGACCTCTTTAGAATATATTTAAGATCCTGGATTAGAAGCCATTCCACACTTTCCTCACACAGGTTAAGCTTCTTCTTGCATGTTGCATCCCTCATAATTGGATCATACAATGGGGTCGTCGTGCCGGAGGAGGAAGATGTGGCACTTGATGATGTTGTTAGCTCCGACCATGGTGTGGAGGCATTTGACAATGAAGCCTGGAAGAACAAAAGGATGGAGTGGTGTGAGGAAATGTCGGCAAACAGAGGTCAGTGAAGGATCTGAAGAAAAAGGAGTTGCGGCAGAAGAAGAAGAGAAGAAGGAGCAGCAACAGAAGAAGAAACAACATCAACAGAAGAAGAGGACGAGGATGGACTTCCACCTAGTTTGGCATCGATTCACTTTCCCGTATTGAGCCATATGATTGTTAAATTTGTATTGTTATTTGTTAGTAGCTAGGATGAACTGTCATTTGTTTTCTAACTAGGACGGAAACGATGTTTCAATTGTGTGTGGTAAGGTCACCACTGGTGAGAAAGGGTGATAACACCTTATACCGTGTACAACCAAACACCATGTAGCTCGTCAACCCAGTGCAACGGAGGCAACCAAACGCCAAGTGAAAATTGGTTCCCTGATGCAGCCAGCTTACATGCAGGCAACCAAACAATGTGGAGATGTTAGGTTTTGGACTGTATTACCTCAGACGCCAAGTGAAAATTGGTTCCCTGATGCAGCCAGCTTACATGCAGGCAACCAAACAATGTGGAGATGTTAGGTTTTGGACTGTATTACCTCAGTCAAACCCAACTGAGACATACATGCAAAGAGGAAAAAAAATGATGCATGCATCCAAACACACCCTTTGTGTTTCTTATGTGGTTGGGAGAGGTATGCTGACCATTTATTTATGTGCCTCTCTTTGATATGGCTATCTACAATGTGATTAAGGGGCAGTTTGATATTCACTTGCAATGGAAATATTTTCGTAATGCTAAGCAAAGGTTGTTTGACCTTCTTAACCATAGCAATGTGGTGCAAAGTGTGTCAGTTACATGTTGGCATATTTGGGACGCCCGAAATGAGACGTGGAATTCAGACTCTATGGCGAACCCTAATGTGAAATTAAGAAGATCCAGGCGTGTGTCAGTTACATGTTGGCATATTTGGGACGCCCGAAATGAGACGTGGAATTCAGACTCTAGGCGAACCCTAATGTGAAATTAAGAAGATTCAGGCCCATGTAGATATGATTGCTTTGCATTGTTTGAAGCCGAATCATTCACCAAGGTGTGTAGTTGTGAGGCAAGTTGAGAAACGGACTCCACCGCATATTGGCTTGGTTTGCCTGGATGTTGATGCACCAATCTTCACATCTTCATCGAGTTCGGCGGCGAGTGCGGTGACGCGGGACCATATGGGCAGGTGTTTGGTGGGTTGCCACCAATCCCTCCACGTCAGCCCAACCCCAGAATTTACAGAAGCTCTAGCTCTTCATTGTGTTGTCATTCTCGTGTTGGATGAAAGTTTTCACAATCTCTTCTTGCACTCCGATTGCCTCCCGTTGATCAAGAAGGTGAATGCTCCGGATAGGGATAGATCGTTCACAAGTCTTGTTGTTGCTGATATCAAATCTTTAGCGAGCAACTTTGCTTCATTTTTCATTTATTCATGTAAGCCATTGCGCTAATAAGGTATACTCATTTGTTAGCAAGGGCGAGCGAGCTTGTTGCTTACTCAGCCTTCCAACAGTTTACCCCCGGTTGCATCCAGAATGTCGTAAACTCTGAATAATAATAGGAGTATTTTTTAAAACTCATGTCCAGTCTCCTCCTGTTTTCCATGTGGCAGGACGAACGGTCAAATCCTGTCAAGACTGGGATATTATATTCACTCAACTTACTAAACTACAGTGAAGCCGAGCCACGACTGCGGCACTGCTGCACCTGCAAATCTTGCCGCGGCCTGTGGCATATAGAGACGGCAGAATTCAAGAACCGCCCTCTGCCTCTGCCTGCCTGCTGCATGGCTGCATGCATTCAAGTACGTACACACACACACACGCATAATCCTGCCAAATCCAGCATTCATGCATCGCAGGGAAGCAGCCAATCCGATCCCCAACTAATCCCCCATTCGCCTCAGGATCGCACATGGGCTATGTATAATGACCAGTTCAGCCAGCCGGCCTGCAAATGCTACAGAAACAGTTTGCATTGCATAAACCACAAGAGGCCAGAGTTCATTCAAAAAACAGTAGTAATCACAAGAGGCCAGAGAATTCAATTCCGTCCGGCCGCAGCTCGCCTGCAGCATGCTAGTACGAGCTGCATGGGAGCATGCAATCATTGTCCCCGAATCTCTTGGAAATATGCGGCACGACCATGACGACGCCATGGCCATGGGGTATGACTATGCTTGCAAAAGGAAACGCCCTCGGTTCGTTTTCAGCTCATCTCATTTCACCATGGTCCATGGAGGACCGACTGACTGGAGATAGTTCAACGGTAGGAAAAGATAACTGTTACATCACACAGGTTCACAGCACCAGAGAGAAGATCGGTCTCATGTCTGCAGGGAGGGAGATGGCGAGCCTCATCCCATCAAGTTGTCCAAGGAACTGGTAAAAAAGGAGCGGAACAGCACAAGTTTTTGTACATCTAGCATCATCCTGACTAGACAGTCAGGAGAGAGAGAGCCCATGATGATCATCACCGTCCTGGCGGTCTTGTCTCCCGGGGTTCACTCGCCTACATCGCGTTCTGGAGACCGGCGCAGTGCAGGAGCACGGCCTTAATTTCCTCCGGCAGGAGCCCAGGGCCCTCCCTGCATTGCTAGACAGCCAGAAGAACAGAACAGTAAAGATGGTGAACAGCAAGCAACGGTAGGATTTGATTTGATCGAAATGCACACTGTCACCGACCGACAGAATTAGCACGCATCGCCACAGGTACACAGTGGCGCAGAGAAGAGATGCTTGGCGGGAATTACAAACGAACCTCGGCGCGGAAGACGTCCATGGCGAAGCCATCGAAGCAGCTGATGACGGCCTGCTCGATGTCGAGGCCGAGGCTGTCCAGCGCCCTCATGGTGGACAGCAGGATGCCCGGCCTGCGCGCGCAGAACATGTGGATGTTCACCGCCTGCCCCTCCCTCATCCTCACCTCCACCTGAACCACATACACACACAACCAATCAAGCACAGTTGAGTTCCACTGCTCTGTTCATACACAATGACACAATGGAAAAGGAGCATCAAGCTCCATGGCATGGCAGAAAGAATCAAAGAAATGGACTGACCGTCGCCTGCTGGCCGCTGGGGCTAGGGAAAGGGGCCGGCGGGCACCGCTCCTCCTTGATGCGGCCGGGGAACGGCTGCAGGGTGGGCGTCGACGGGAGGAAGCTATTAGCTGTCGATGGTCCACCGAGTGCGGCAGAGCTGGGAGCAGACTCGAGCTCGGAGTGGAGATCGCTAATCCTCTGCAGGAGCTCCTTCAGGTAGTCGATTGCATCACCAAGGATTGAAGCCCTATCCATCTGACGGCACAGGAGAAGGAAACAGGTGATGAGCTGCTGATCAACCACTACAAATTATCATGCAGCAGTGCAAAGACTGTTAGAATTAACAGCATTTTTAGACATAATAACTACGTTCTGTCGATATGCTAGGAAAACTGTTGGATTGCACAGGAAAACAAAAGTGGTGATGAGCTGCCGATCAACTACTGCCACATATTACTACCTCTGCTCCTAAATATAAGACGTTGGCAGTTCAATTTGACGCAATTCGAGCTGCCAAAACGTCTTATATTTAGGAACAGAGGATGTAGCATAAAACCATAGAAACTTCGAATTATTAACATCTTGACATAATCATGCTCTGCTGATACACTAGGAAAATGGCTACTCCCTCCGGCCCATAATATAAGAGCGTTTTTGTATGCACCATGAGATTCACTTCAGAGAAGATCCTTGTTTACTGTTCAAAACTATCCTGATGATTGTGAAGAAAAGCAAGTTGATTACATGAAACAACTGGAGGAAAATGCACTTTACACGCCAAAACATGCAGAAACTGGACTTTTCCAAGGAAACAAACAAAAGGCAGAAACCTCCAACGCTCGAACAACTGTCAAGTACACAAGGGGGGGAAAAGGAGCTTTGTTGGTTATCCAGTGAAAGGTGGCTTTCGATGACACCTTGTGCATGGCACTGTGTTCATTTTGCACCATTAAGCAAACATCAAAAGAAAAATTCCCCAACAAACACACTTGGCTGGTAGGTTGTACTGAAATTTACCAAGGCAGAACAGTAAAGCAAACATTCAACAAGCTGGGGAGGGATTCATGGTGCTAAATTTGCATGAATTTGTAATGACAAAAAATGTTTTGCAACGCATGAATTTCACGGAGCCTAAAGATTATTTAGACAATTGAAGGGTTTTATCACTCCCCGTTTCACGTGAACAAATTCAATAAGAAAATTCCCGCGCTCCGACCGGGGCCAAGAGATTTTGCGGACAATGGAACAGTTTTATCGCTCCCATTTCACGTGAATAAGTTCAATTCCTGCAAGACATAAGAAAATTTCCCGCGCTCGAAACACGGCTATAGGTTTTTCTTTTCAGATAATGTACAAGTTTTATTACTTCCTGGACATGGCCCTAGATAAGAACCAACATGACACTAAGGGTGCCATAAATCTCAACTAAAAATGGGTACTTTTGTGACATAAATTCATCCCAATTCAAGAATTCATCACCAAAATTCACCATCAAGTGCAGTAACAATCCATCCTAATATACTCACATCATAAACTAAAACTTGTAAATTGACAATAATATGTATAGGAACAAGTAGGTGACTAATTTCCACAGAACTGACGGCGGGAGCATTCCTCACCTTGCTGATCTTGGGCACCACGGAGCGCAGCATGTAGAGGCGGTCGTTGAGCTTCTTCCTGCGCCGCCGCTCCGCCATCAGGTTCTTGGCCGGCATCCCCTTCTTCTTGCCCTTGCCGTTGCCGCCGCCGCCGCCGCCACCTCCCCCCGGCGCGCCGACCACGGCATTCTCCAGCGAGGCCGAGACCCCCAAGGAGGAGGCGTCCACGCTCTGCTGATCCAGCTCGTCCTCGTCGTCCCACCCCATGCCATCGCCGAACGCCGACAGCGGGGGCGCCAAGAACCCCCCTTTCTGCCCTCCCGGCGCCACCGTCAGCGGCGGCGGGGCCTCGAGAAGGAACGGCGGGGCGTCGACGTTGAAGGGGTTGCCGCCGGACCCGAAGTCGTGGTAGGCCGGGGGCGCGGCGGCGGCGGAGGACGACGACGACGGGAAGGCGGCGTTGTAGTCGAACAGCGCGGCGTGCTCCATGGACATGAGCAGCGACGCCGAGGTCGGCGCGGGCGTGACGCCGCCCCTGGCGCCGCAGGGGAACCCGAACGCCGGGAACCCGGCCGTCGCCATCGCCTCCGACGTGAGGTACCCCCAGTCGCCCCCGCCGCCCCCCACCAGCTCGTCCTCCTTCTCCACCCCCACCGCCGCCGCCGAGTTCTCCATCACGCCCTCCCCTCCCACGGATTCTTGGCAAGTTCGCACGGTCAGTTACTGCAACTTATCTCTGCAACTCCAACCCTCCTTGGGTACTGGGTTCGGGATGCTACCTTCCCTTCTTATAGGCACGCAGAGGCCAGTGGCAGCGTGTACAGCTAAAATATGTTACATCCGGATGCTTTTGGAGATCACGGCCGTCCGATGCACCGTCGCACGAATCTCAAAGGCACATCCGACCGTCAAGGCAATGGGTGAAAGCAACGTCGCCGATACATCGCGCAGCGACACGAGTATGCCTCCTTAACACATTTCTACGTTTAAAAGAGATAAAATGTAATTCTACGAAACTCGCAAAATTCCTCATTGTTAAATGCATTTTGGCGCGAAATTTGAACCGTGGTGACTAGGGCCATTGCCTCCTCCCCAACTCCGCCACTCCACCGGGAACCTGAAGTGTGGTGTGATTTATTTTTAGTTTTGCAAGTATACCGCCCCTTTTTCTTGCGGAGAAGTATGGTTCTTTTTGGAAGAGTGATAAACGGACCATAGCCATGGATATGTTTGTCAGTGGCTAGGCACACGTATGTATGTGACATGGAAAGGAAGAGGAAGATTCGGCGGGCACGAAAAGCATGAGAATTTTGTGTGCCATGCGCCGTGGTTTCTTACATGGAGATGAAGTGCGTGTATGCATCACTTGGGAACAGTAAGCTTTTGTCTTCTTCAACATAAAAAACCATGAGTTTTGTTTTTACGCAACGTTTGCGCCGTCTTGTAGCGTATGAAAGTTGTTGCACCTAATCGAAGGATCAGATAGTGAGTTGGCATGAAGGTTTCCCTGTGTGTGAGCTAAGATGGAACGATGGGAAGAGATTACACATCGCAAGTTTTTACAAGAAAGGTTTTGCTGGCAGGGTGACACGTGTGCGGTGCCACTGATGGAGAATGAGCTGGCCTTTTTTGTTTCTCATTATCTTTGAAGGGTGTTGTGCAAAAAATCAAATGCTCTCTGTTGGTTTTTCTTGTAGTGTTTGCCCACAAGATAACCTTCAAACAAACAAAAAGAGAGAAGCGTACTGCAAACAAAAAAGAGAGGCTTACTTCGAACCAAGAAAAGAAGCAAGAAATGCTTTGCCACTCACTTTGCAAAACTAACTTGTCTCGGCTTTGGCTAAATTGTGTAACAAAATTTGTTTCAATTTTGTGTATGGCACGAAAGTTAGTTAACGGAACGTATTTATGTGGTGTTCCGGACGTGTAGATATTCATCAACCAACTCGATAGGTATAGTTGTTGCCGCATAACTACGAAAAATGTAGTTCCTGGCCTCAACCTATTCAACATAATCCAACTCTAGCCTTCGTCTAAGTGCTGCTGCAGCTGGATATGATATGTTATCCATAGTTTGGGCTGTTTGCTTACACTATCTTTGTTCACATGATAATTCAATGGTTGCATGCTTCTCTAAAAAAAATGTGGTAAAAAAGGGAGATCATTCTGTTCACGGTTTGAGAATGAGGGAAGGGTACATGATTGAATTCCTCCTCAGCCCCTCGAGTGTGTGAGTGAGTGTGTATGTGCACAATGCCAATTACAAGCTCTCCCATGCATCTTGTGACCCTGCCGGAGCTGAGAAAGAGAACATCATCGGATGCAACACAATGGAATGGAATTATTGGAGAGAAAACTCGAAAAGGTTTGCCCTCCCCACCAGGACTCACATGTGTGCAAAGTGAGAGGAAGGGAATTCAATTTTTCTTGTCGTTCGCCGGCCTAATTTGATGTGGACACTATGCGAGCTACTACCATAGAAGAAATTACGCGTTGCCAAGTTGGTTGTGTGCATCGTATCTTCGGAGACCACGAGTTTATCTTCCATTATCTAAAATAAATAGCAATCTGATGCGACCACTTGATATATGATTGAAGAACTAAATCACAAGCCGACAAGTTCACACGCTAAAGCAGCTCGTTGTTAATCGGTGGGCTGCAACAACTTGTGATATGGTGTAAGAGAAATTACGAGTTCGACTTTTGTAAAACAAATTGTTGTCGTACGACAAGTCATGATTTTTTTTTAGGATAACAAGTCACAAGTTGATTGGATATTTCTCATGCGTAGGTGGTCATTTTCTAAAGAACGTACGAGACTTCAAATTCGATTAGTTGTTGTGTATGACCAAGTCGCAGGTTGATTGGATTCCTATCGTGAGAAATGTTTAGACGCACCCAAATTGTACCTTTTTGTGATCTGGTGGCTAATAGTATTATTACCTCTTGACAGGTATAGTAGGAGAAGGGTTCATGTAAAAATTAAACTCTCTAGGTTATAAGTCTTAGTTGTAAAATAAAAGTCTTTGAGGTTTGTCTAAACAAAGAAAAAATAGAAATCAGTAAAGACAATGGTAAACAAGGAGACTATTGTTTGTGCATATTACTACCTCCCTTACAAAATATTAGGTGCAGTTTTAATAGTACTATATTCATATTTTGGAGCGGTTTGAGTACTACTTCTTTTAGAACGTAATTGATGTTGTTTTAGTTTGGGCTAAATATAAGAAGTACCTCCCTCGGATAGAACTACAAATGAATGCGCCACTGAATTAGTTAATGCGATTCAGCCGTTGAAGGGGCATGAATGTGATCGCCGCTGTTTAAACTCCCTGTACATCTCAGATACGTGCCGCTGAAAGGTCGGTTGCAACTTTGTACAGCTACAGCTAGCAAGATTTGATTAGATCGGGACTGTTGATTGGTTTGATGAGAGGGCCACTTGTAGCTGCAACTTGGAGGAGCCAGCTGCATACAAGCAGTAGAACTGTCGTCCATCGTCTATACCCTGAAGTACGTACCAACATCATTCAGAACTAAATCAACATCAACACAATGCACATCATCATACATACATACGTACATACATAGATGTGGTGCCGAGGCCATTGTGTGCAAGTATACATAACACATAACAGAAGCAGATAAATATATGTCGTGTTATATCCACGAGGCATGCATGCGGTCTCATGATCAGTTACGTACGTACTCCCTCCGTTCCTAAATATTTGTCTTTCTAGACATTTCAACAAGTGACTACATACGGAGCAAAATGAATGAATCTACATTCTAAAATATGTCTACATACATCCGTATATGGTAGCCATTTGAAATGTCTAGAAAGACAAATATTTAGGAACGGAGTGAGTATATGCGAAATGATGTTTGGTTCTTCATGCATGCAAGCAAGCATGCATGTATTTTCCCTGCACGTACGCACGCATACAGTATACATACATAGCCGTACCTAACTGTAGTCTAAGCTATAGTAGAAAGCAGTGCTAGCTAGTAGGCGCTAGGCAGTGGCGAACGCCAACCGTATGAGACGGCGATGGTACGACAGCGAGGCCCGATCGATCGGTCGATGGATCGCTGGCTGGCTGGCTTTAACGTGTAGGCGAGGGAATGAGCGTCCATGGCCACCATGGATGGACGAATGAATGCCCAGGGGCGCGAGGTATGAAAGGGAGTGGAGAATAAATAGGAGGCAGCAAAGGCGAGCGCCGGAGAGCGGCAGCGCGTCCCAGGCTTCCCGTGAAGCCCCTAAACCATTCTTGACCCTCCACCCCCCAAAAAGAAGAAGAGATGGATGCGTCTAGCGATCCATGGATGGATCGACAGGGCGATCAATTCCCAGCTAGCGCGTATGGTGTGGACCGGACCGGACCGTCCGTCATCCACGCCAATCGCCGCCGGGCAGCGACGCGGCGCTGGCTCTGCCCTCGGCGCCAGGAAACCGGAGGAGATCCGCCCCGGCGCACGGCACCGATCGAGGAGATTCCGTCGCAGTCGTGGTGTGTGTAGACAGGGTCTTTGGTAATCATGACAGGCACGATGAGAAGCTCGACCGAAAACGTACTGGGCCTCGCAATGTGGTGTCCGTGCAGGACGAGTTTGAGTTGGGCTCTGTCCATTCCTGGGGTGTATGGAAATCGCAGGTCATGTGACTAGCGAGAGGGACGTGCAGCGAGACAGGAGAGCGGAGGGGAGCTTTCACCTGTCGTCCAACCGTCTCTGCGGCAGTAGTAGACTCCCAAAGAGTCGCGTTCCCATCCCAACCTCAGACCCTGCATCAAACCACGCAGAAAGTCAGCTCACTATGCATCAAACAAGATTCAGATTTTCATGATAAGGCCAGTCTTTACCACAGAGATTACAGCAGAAGCTCAGCAGGGCAAGTGGACTACCAACAGTAGTTAACAGGTGGCACATCTCTTTCTCTCTCTCTCGGTGAAGCACGTACACAAGATAGCTTGCACTTTTTTCATCCGTTCAGTTCGTGAGACCAGACAGCTGAGTAAGCATGGGAGACGGAGTAATCACAGAAATTCACAATTACCAGGTGAGGTGAGGTCATCATCGTCTTTGCCAGGACAAAGCCAATTACACATTCCACGGAACTAATGCAACAAAGAGATAAAATCGGCTACACAAACTCGTCGGAATCTGGACAAGTCCATTGCTCAACGCTGGAGGACTGAAGCATCGCTGCTGCTTGGAGACCGATGATTCCATGGTAAGTTTGTCCAAAACTGGGGTGATACACTAGCATAGACCACAACCGATCATGAACTCATGACGCGCGCCCTCCCTATTCGTCCTCCATCGCTGCTGAGGCAGCTTCGTCGATGTCTGCACGTGTGCCCTCCCACAACTGCTGCTCTATGCCCAATTTCCTGAGCTCTGTCAGACCTCGCTCCACTGCAGTGGCAAGACACACGTTGTTCAGTAAACACAGGGAATGGGAATTCACGCCAATAGCTAGTTTTTTAACAGTAATACGTAGGTAATAGGGAACAAGCATCATACCATCTATAGCATCATGAGAATTTGGAGCAACCGCGTTGCGAGCAATCCAAAACTGAAGCCGTTCGTCAGCAATATCTTCCTCGATACCATGAGTTTTGGCTCTTCTCCAGAAGTATATAAGCCATGCCTGCATTTGGTGGTATGAAGTCCATAAATAACAATATTTGCAAGGAAAAAAATCAACAATTTTCACATTACTGAAGGCTTACATGCTTGAAGCTAACATCCTCCGCCTCCTCGTTGCTAAGGTCTGCAATATGTCAAATAGTTTCAGTTTAACGGAATTAAAATCAAGTTAAAATGTATACATATAATACAATGTCAAACAGTAAAAGGGAAGTTCAGAAAGATAATCTATAAGAGAATAAAGGAGGTATTACCAAATGCCTCCAAGAATTTAGGTTCGCCAGGTGATTTATAATCTGAAAAGAAATTTTAACTTGCTTAGTAAGAATGCAAGCAAAGACACGTAATTGCATCTGAATTGACTCGTTGGGAAATCATTCCAATGGAAAAAAATAGTGCATGCACCTGCAGATGATACACGACAATCGACACTTTTTTGTTTCATGTAATGACCACTACCAAATCTGGGCGTTAGTGAAACAGTTATTGGAAAGACCATTGAATTAATTATGTGAGGGATTTGTAATGTTTCAAATGGATACACCAAATTATAGGACATGCAAATCTCGAACTTTGGCAGGAGACCCTGTTGATTGTTGATAAGGCTTTTTCCCTTTAATAAACACACCGTACAAAAGTTTTGCTAATGAACCTTGAAAATAGTTAGGTCATGTACCCTGCCACTACAGCGCAGACTTAAAAGCAGATAAAGAAAGAAGCAAATAAATTGCAGACAGAGGATTACAATTTGTTCAGTAAAGTGAAGCCTAATAATAAAGCTGTAGCACCATGTATAGTAAGCAAGCAGTTCTCCATGATTGAAATAATACAGAAGGCAAACCTGATGTGAATTGCCGAACTATGCTAGGTCTCCGGTGTTGACCAAGTGCAACCACAACAGCATCTTCCACCTACATGACAATAACAAAATTGAGAACCACAGTGACTGCTAAGGTTTTTGAGTCGATGAGTCAACGGGTCGCTCAGGGGGGGGCGACTCTAGACTAGTCATGACTAGTCTAGACTCATGGTCGACAAGTGACATGAGTTAAGCAGTAGATAGTAGGTACAATAAAACTACCATACATAAGCACTATCCTGTATCATCTCTTTTCCTTTTGCTCTGATCTGCTCTAGACCTCTAGTGCTTCTGCTTGGTAGCTTAGGGGAGGAGGGGAGGAGCAGACCAGCAACAGCAACCAGGGGAGGAGGGAGGAGCAGACTAGCAGCAGCAGCAACCAGGGGAGGAGCAGATCCGCAGCAGCAACAAGGGGAGGAGGGGAGGAGCAGCAAGCCAGCAACCATAGGTGGCTGCGGCTGCCAAGGAGAGGGTTGGGTCGGGGGGGAGGGGGAACTGCTTCGGTCTAGGTTTCCAGGGGGGATGGGCAAGCAAATACGGTAAAACAAACATATAACAGGTGGGCCCCAAAAAAATTGAGTCGTTCGACCCAGAAAACACGACTAGTCATGACTATTCGAGACTAGTCGTTTGAGTCGAGTCGAGTCGCCAGGCTGAGTCGACCCTGCCAGTGGGACTCATCGACTAGTCGACGACTAGTCGCGAGTAGTCGAGCGACTCGAAATCAGAGTGCTAAGCCAAGCCAGTGAGCAGTTGCAGAAAGGAGAGGAACTGTATGGTAATAGAAGAGCAAAACTGCACATATGGCCTGTTTCATTTGTACAATAGTTGAAAGAATCCCCATACAAATGATACTTTTGAGCCCCACTGTTGCATTAGAATTCCCATCGATCCCTTCCTACTTTTGGCACAAGGAAAACTCTGCCAACAAACTAGATTATGCTTCCACCTAAGCATTCCATTGTGCTAAATCAGGAGAGGCTAAGATAAACTTTGCAGAATAGTAGAGGAGCTATTAACTGCCTAGCGAGCATAAATAGTTTGCCCAATAATGTGCAAGCCAGCTAATGCCCCACGAGTTTTGCTGCAGAAGCTTGTTCCTGCATTTTAAGTTTGCATGTGTACATCTGCAGTTTTGCAATTGAGAAATCTAGAAAATAGCAGTTAACATAAGCTGGTGAGAAGGGCAGACGAATACCTTCAAAGATGAAAGCTCCCTAAGTCCCATTTCAACTGAGAGCATGCTCTCAATGTTGCCTTCTCCCATTACGTCACTCATTTCTCGCACAAGCCTATTTCTCCTCTGAGCATCATCCTCACCTGCTTGAATGAATTCTAAGAATAGTTCATTGGAGTGTGCATGGAATAAACTGGGATTTACAACTTATACAATATAAAAATGCAGACTTACCTTGCTTACGAGGCTGCTCCTTAATAGCCTTTTGACCAGCAGAGAGAACAACCTCGAGAGGAAGAGGGGCTAAAGATGACCAATGTTCATGCTTTGACACCGCGATCTCGGGGTAAACTCCTGCAAGTTTATTAGGAGGCCATCAGATAACCAAAAACCAGGATGGGAATAGAAGTACATGCAAAAATTAGCCTTGCTTGCTCGTGTGAACTAGACTTGAGCATTTTCCAGGCAGAGCCTTTGCTAGGTCTTGTTCCTTTTGGTCCC
Source organism: Triticum aestivum (assembly GCF_018294505.1). Classification (NCBI taxonomy): domain Eukaryota; kingdom Viridiplantae; phylum Streptophyta; class Magnoliopsida; order Poales; family Poaceae; genus Triticum; species Triticum aestivum. The sequence continues at coordinate 548,229,242 of NC_057802.1, forward strand.
CTAATCTAGGCACAGGCCCAGCCCTACACATAGTTGGGCTGGGCTGGACTGGTTGGCAATTGGCCGGTTAGCTCCACTAGTCTAAGCCTGCACCAGCCCCAGATTTGGGGTGAGGCTGAGCCAAATGTGCCTACCCTACTGACACCACAGATTATTAGTATCCACAGCATAAAATTACGAAGTCTTTACAACTAATTAGCTCTCATTGATCCTACCACAGTCCACATCGCACTTGATCTTTTGTCAGACATAGAGCAAAGTGCAAAAGAGTCCCTAGGACATCAGGCCAACCTAACAAAGCTAAAACATCAACCATAGAGTCAAAATACCTGCTAAATATCCATGGAAGCTAGCTATCTAAGGAAGCATCCCATCCATGTAAAATTGCCTCTATAATCCTCTTCGGCGCCCTTCCTGCTGGTGCTTAGCTTATTTTACTTTCCCTTATTTTATTCTGTAACAGGGTAATATCCTACACATTCCTACTGTTTTCAAGACTTTGTTTTGTAGTCTATGTTCCATTGGCATTTGTGGTGAATCATGATAATCGTGTTTGATTGAGCTGCTTGTAGATACATGAGGGCGTTTGGGTAGCTGTTCTTTTTCTCATCAGTTGCAGAGAGAGATATTGTTGCGTTCCAAAATACTCCCTCCTTCCCATAATATAAGGTACGATTGACTTTTTACGGTCTTTGATGCATGACTTTGACCACTAATATATACTCCCTCCCTCCCAAAATAAGTGTCTCAACTTTATACTAACGTTAGTACAAAGTTGTACTAAAGTTAAGACACTTATTTTGAGACGGAGGGAGTATTAAAGTACATGGATTGAACATGAATGAACAGCATCGTCGTGTTTGTCTTGCAAAATAATTTTATTTCATATGTATGTATACTAATTTTATAGACATACAATACATGAAAATTATAGTCAAAGTTGTCCAACGAAGACCGGAAAAGTCAATCTGCAACTTATATTTTGGGAAGGAGGGAGAGGGAGTATATGAGATAAGATGTGAGAGCAAAACCGTTGGATATAAATGCACATAAGCTTTGATTTCAGTAAATGCCTAGCGAGCATAATTAGAGAATAGATCACAATGGGCAAGTGGACAATGACATCATGTTCAACAATATTCCACTAAAATGGTTTTGTAGGCAACTTACCATATTGAACCGCTAAGCCCCAATAACGTGCAAGCCAGCACCTTTTTAGGACAACCTCTTCCTAGCATAAAGTTGCAAACAGATCAAAATCCATGTCAAGAACAAAGTGATTACGATAGTACATAAATCAGACCAACCATTTCTTCTTGGGTTAAGATCATTCTCTGAGTCATGGACCGGAGAGCCTTTGTCTCGGACTCTGCCTCCTTTAGCTGGTCCATAACAGCTGCAACCTCCTCTTTGGCAGACTGTTTAATGCATGAGTGAACACAAATGAGTTAAATATAAGAACATATACAAACCAACAAAAGCTGCTGGATGTTGAGTATCATTACCTCAAGTTCATGCTTTATTGTTGATACTTCTCCATTTCTACCATCATTTGATTCCCTTGCAGCCTTTAGTGCAGCCTGACGCATATATACAAATAAAATACAGAAGATCGCTCAAGTGTTGGTCAACTATTCAACTGTTAAAAGCATACAGAAGATCACTCATTCGGCGAAATTATGGAGTAAGGATCTAGCATGGCGATATGCATTTAGACACAACAAGAACTAGAAAAACGATGGCATTGGATTTCTGCAGAGGATTTGTCCTCTTGTTTGAATAATAGACGACATTATAGAGGCAATTTCACCATACACATCAACATCATGGCTAAATAAACAGAATGAAAAGCTGACTTGGCAGCAACCTATGAGTAAAACACAAGAATAACTAACCTCCCGCTGTTTAAGTGCCGCTTCCTTCCTGCCAGCATTCATGTAAATGTTATTCTATGCCCATTTCTGGATTTGTGAAATTGGCATATTCAGGCATGGAACAAACCTGCTCAAGAGGCGAGCTTCTAAGGATACCCCATCTCCGAGAGCAGCTACCTTCGTATATTAGTAAATTATGATATTAGCAAACATAAGGTGCATAGAGCTCATTTTGCAAGGAACACGTGCATTCTCTTGACACAGAAGGATTGATTTATTCCAATATTTCAGAACTCTATAGTTGAGATGGACTCAAAATATGTTTCACAAATGAGCAAACATGTCAAAATATAAAACACATCAGGAGATTTTGTTAGTGGATCCTAATTTCACCTGTTTCTCAAGCTCCTTGGCCCTAGCTTCTGCTTCCTCACATTTTTCTTCAGCACGCCGTAACTGTTGTTCCAGATTCAGAATAAGCTTAGATAAGCCCGTCATAGAAAAGATTAGTGCATTGCACTATAATGATGGTGTTTGTCATTACCTTGTCTAGAACGCTTTCATTCTCCTCTTGTAGCATATCAAGCTGCAAGATATCAGTGCATTAGTCTTCATATAGCTTATGCACTCTTCAACTATTCAGTTCTCTAGTAAAAAAAAATCTAACAGTTAAACAAGAAACTATGAATAAATGTCATTCCAGCTTTCAAATTTGTTCCTAGAAACATGAGATTGCACGATATCAATGTGACCTTTTGTACCATCTTTTTAACATGGGATGCGCCTCATCTTCATTGTCTAAATTGTTATTTCCGAAGTCATTTACTACTACAGACTAGTAACCCAAACCACAAGAGAGTAGGTGTCCTAATGAATGTCTTGAGTGAGAAATATGGATATTTGCATATGTTCCTTGGTTGCTGTGCAAAAGAATTAGAATGTTATCTAGTTAGAAATAGATGGAGTAGTTTCCATAGAAAAAAGAAAACCTCATCTTGAAGCGTAGATGACTCTCTCCGTGGCGCTGATTCTCTAGAGTTAAGTGGGGCTGTATCAAACCTGGAGCAGGAAAGGTCAAAACATATACATGTTGCTCTTTTCATTAGGATATATAGAAAAGGGGTGCAGGGAAACTCAAGCTAGAAAAAAAAGTTGATAATGTGGTAATTCAAAAATTTCGATGCACAAATGCAACATGAAATGCAATGCCCACGGTAACTTACAGAAAATGTAGGAGTGAGTTTCACATGATGTTGAATTATTTAAATAAATTATAATGTGCTGCATGTAGATGTAATAACTAATCGGTAACCTCCATTTTAGGGCGTCAAAACCAATGATTTGCTATAATTGGTAATACTCCCGGCAACTAAATAGATTATGCAGCACAAGTCAGCAAAGCACAGTAATGTCTTACTGGCCATGAGGCATACTACTCACACAGCCATGATGTTGACCTAATCTAAAATCAGATTCACAATTTAGATGAGATATTTTTTACATTTCAGTAACCACTGCAGCACGTAGTAGGCTAGTATGCATGCACAACTGGACTCAATGCTTCAATTTATTAGGTAGAAGATCAGAAGCTCTCTGCTGTAACAGATGTTCCAACTTATGATACTGATGTGGCAATGACATCCTTTACAAATAACAGCCCAGAAGCTTAATAGTGTGTCCAGTTCATGTTTACCTGCTGGTTAATGGGCACATAAGGGTTGGATCATATGTTAATGCTACATTGATACATCATCATGCTGGGTAAAGTTAAATAAACATTGGCCATACCAGAATTTCATTAACTACAACATGTAAAAAGACCTAATGACAAGTCCAGTCAAATTAAGCCCATAGGAAGAGTTGATTAATTCAGTAAGCTAGTATCATCAGTTATTCTAATAAGTGGCACAGGAAGTAAAATTCACTAACTATTGCTCGGACGCACACTAGTATCATGTGTTCATTATGTAGAGCTCCAGCATACATGTACATTCTGCAGATCAGCGGGTATGTCACTGCATGTACCTTTTCTGTCGAGGGCGCTCCACTGGAGATTCCACAGCCACAGGCGGGATAGGAGACGGGGTTCGGATCGTAGTGCTGGTTTTGATTGGTGGAACCACTGTGGCGGTCGGTCGTGATGCAATGGCGGCTGTCCTCCCGGCTGATGCTGAGCGGACTGTAGGAGGCGGCTCTACAATGTTCCGACCTAACTAATGAAAACACGAGGAGATCAAATTAGCAGAAGGCCACAGAGCAAGCAAATTGAGCAGATCAGAGACACCAATTCAAAAATCGTAATCACTCATCAGTCTGCCGAACACTGCCGATGAAAAGGGACTAGAAATACGCATGGCATTAGACAATGGGAAGTAGCTTGATTCGCAAATTCAACTAATGACGCATGCTCTGACACCGATTTGACCACGATTTGACCAGCCATGACTAAATTCGCCCATAGCTCGAGCTCAAAACAGCCGAATCCGAAGCAGGGGCGCGGCCTCGAGCGGGGCCAGCGGGAGATCCGGGGAGCAGAATTACCGCAGGGGAGGGAGATCTCGCGGTGCGGCCGAGCAGGGAGACGCCGTTGCTGCCGTGCCCCGCGCGGGCGCCGCTGCCGAACCTGGCGGGGGGCGGGGGCGGGTGGTCGTTGGCGTAGTCGTCCTCGTCGTCGTCGTCCCCGGCGGCCGCGGCGGCGCTCTGGGAGGACATGACCTGCGCGAGCCTGGCGGCCGCGGCGCGCGCGGCGACGTTCTGCGTGCGGCGCACGTTGGAGATGCCCCCGACGCCCGCGGCGCCGGCGCCCGGGAGGGAGGCCGCGGAGGAGGTGGAGGAGGAGCGGTGGTGCGAGGGGGAGACGCCGCCCGGGGAGGTGGAGCCCGTGCTGCTGCCGCTGCGCTGCCGCCCGTAGACGGGGCTCCCCGCCCGGAGACGGTCCATGGCGGGCGGGCTCGCCGGAGCGGGGAGGGATCTGGGCCGCCGGGAGAGCGGTGCGGGGGGAGGCCGCGCGGCAGCACGACGCGGAGATGGCGAGGCGGGGAGGGGCAGGGGCGGCAAGTGGTGGAAGGTAGTAGTGGGGCAGACTACGCTCGCGATTCCGGTGGAGTTTTTTCGGTTTTTTGCCTTCTCGCAGTTTGGCCCCTCGTCTTTCGTCATTTTCAGCAGCTGCGCATATTTCAAAATAAGGTTTACAAGGTAATTTTGCATATATATATATATATATATATATATCTTCAACAGTGAGTTTATAATGTGAGATGTTATATAATCGCACGTGATTGTTTTTTGGTAAATATAAGAACTTGGTTTATATATTAATATTCCAAGCGAGGCCAAACGCACCTCGTATTGTATTACACTCACGTGAGGTGGCGGCGCTAGCATGAAAAACTTTTGGGGGGTGGGGGTAATCTTTTGAAGTTACAAGGAGTGATACATTAAAATGAGAAAATCAAGGGGTTGTTATAGAAAAGTTATGGCCGGTTGGCCCCATGGGCTACACGTAGGTTCGCCAATCACCACCGCACACGTGTAGAATCGCCCTTGAGGGAACCTCCACATGTCCTTGAGTGACACCTGAGGATGCCAGGTCAGCACACATGTGGCATTATATATGAGGTGCTATGTCCGTCGTTGATTAGTACCAACCACGCCTACAACTAGAAACATGTGAAGACCCCGCCAGCATAGTAAAGGGACGCCGCTTGACAAGAGGTCTCTCTTTTTATCCCCAAAGAGGATATGAGGAGGTTGAAGACAAAGTTGAAGCATTTGATAGAAAAAAATATGCCTCGTAAAATAGGCAATAGATGACGACAAAGCTTCGAACTCCATTTCTCTACAATTACCTGCCTAGCCCATGAACCCGAGACGCAACCTCCGATAGAGGTTGAAGTGGAGTTGAGCATGAAAAGATGGCACATGGTCAATAGCTGTCAGGGACCTTGGTTTGGTGCATAAAATTAGAAAGGGAACATAGCAAAAAAAATGAAACAGTACCAAGGCATGAGATGAAAAACACCTTGAGCCTGAATGACAAGTTCGTATCATCAGACACCTTGACCTAAAGGAACTAGATCTAGCGAATAATGGAAAGGGTGGCCCAAACGAACACGCGTTGGCAACCATGTTTTTCATCGAAAAAGCAAGTCTAATCTGCGTGCATTGCATACATACGACATATAAATAATGTGCAAATATGTAAAGTGTATGTTGTAACTTTGAGAATGTTTCTTTTCACTAGCCGTACTCGCTCTCTCTCCAGGAAAATAGGTATTCTCCCCCTTTCAGAAAGAGCCTAGCCTTCTTTCTATCACCTGCATCCACATGTGATATACACATTTGAAACACAAAGCACAAACATTCTATACAACCGAATAGTGCAAGGAACTACTAATAAACAAATACCATGAAAGGTCAGGGGGTATCATGCAAGTGAAACGGAGTGCAACAATCGTGGAAGCGAATTTCCAGTCTGGTTTTCCACATCTCTCGCCGCAGGGGCCGAGAGCGATGTTCTCGGTGCGTGCTGGCGCCGCGTGCCGCGTGAACCCGATCGATCCGCTGCGTGGCGCGGAACGCTCCTTTTCGCCCCTCCGCCACCGTCGATCTGACTGATCTGACGGACGGGACACCGCCTCCGCGGGGGACTCGAGCGCGCGGCCTGCTCAGCGGATCCGCAGGTGAACGGTTGTGGCAGAATACCGGCATCCATCCCCGTCAGGATTGCTCCTGGCAGGGTACAAAACTAACGGACCGAAGAAAGCGGGCTCCATGGTGTACCGGGGAGGAAGAGCAAATGTCGACGTTTGGAACTCGGTGGCTCATGGAAGATCACACCCGCGGTTACCAAGATAAGTTCCAGTGATTTGAAAAAAAAAAATCAGTGTTGCACACGATAGCACCACTAGGACTCGATTTGTGGTTCTGGACATGATATTTGTCCGTAGACTGACCCAGACTATGTACGCACTATTTTTTAAGTCCGTGATACCCAAAATAATTATAGAAAATAGGATGCAAATATTCTTAGTACAACAATAATTCAAATATAAAAATTATGTTTGAGATAACTGGATGTTCAACAAGTTTTTCGAATTTAACGATACCCGAGTTAGAATCTGCACATGTCCTCCCACGCCCTGTGCCACTTAAGCTTCACCCAACAATGTATGAATGTAAATGGCCTGCCCTCAGTCCTATGGCACAACACGACGGGACGTCTGGGCTATACAACGTGATGATTATCAAGTTGCAACATTGTGTGAATGAATGAATTGACCAACATGTAGAGCAACAAGAAGCAAAACTTACGATCTTAATGGTTTTGCGAACCCGGTGTCCACCTTCTCTCCATTTCTGCAATCGCACCATAAAACTTCATGACAGAGTTGGTACGGTGATGGCGTACCACCGATGGGCTGGCGACTTTACATTGTGATCGTGAATCACGTGCAAGTCATAGGGCGCGAAGTGCTTTTGCTTATGAACAAAGCATGCACGTTTCGCCAAAAGGTTGAGCCCCCTTGCCTATGCCGAAAAAGTATACGACCTTCCATGCATCACACAACAATTCATCCTTCATCACCAAGTACCTCGCCCGCCATCGTGCTTACTCTAGAAAACAACAAGAAGTTCAACATAAAAGCTCAATTGCATTTTGACTGAACACCTATCAGGCGTGGTGTCCGCCATGGATGGCGTCGGCAAGGGGCGGAGGATACCTGGCTACGAACGGATCCTGGATGGGCGGTGGTGTAGCCCAAGGCGGGCATGCGCGTGGGTTTGCCGACGTCCAACAATGCCTGGGCGGCAACCAGAGAGGTACAACGATGTCATACGAGGAGGGTGCATATGCAGAGCAAGGTGGACAGGGGCAGAGTGGAAGAAAAGTGGCCCGTGAGGGGGATGTGAGTGGGCCAGGGGTGTCGGACTCCTACGAAGCTCCCTCTAGTTTGCGTCTGGTTGCGGGATTTCGAACAACCGGACGCGTCTGTGGATCGATGGGGTATAGTGTTGGATGAAAAACTACATCTAGGAAGCTTGGTCCGAATGTATGCGGGCGTTTTGAGGGTCGGTGTTAAGATGCCCTTGTGCTTATTCTAAAAATTACTATTCCCTCTGTATGTCACATGAGGGCACTCCTCAAAACCTTCTCCATTTGTCTACCTGAACAGTTCAGACAGTGTCTATCAAACGGACTTCCCCAAGCCTTCCTCATTTGTCCGGACTGTCGGGACCTCTTTAAATTCAGTCCATATGTGTGACGGATATGGGGATGTCTGGACATGTCCTCACTGTTGGATCATACAGGTCAGGCCCATCCATAATCCTACAAATCGACCACCCTCCTCTGTTACGCGCACCGCCTTGGGACGCCGTTGCCGCCCCTAACGCCACCACGGTACATCCTACTTGCCCGGCGGTGGCGCCATACACCTAGCACACCATATGTTCAACAAAATGTCCAGACAGGGTTTTGACCTTTTTTAGCTGTTGCACAGTTGTAGGTACACCCGATGCGCTAAGAAGATGAATTTATTTACAACGAGTTATTTGATTCGTCGTCATCGGAAGGTGATGACGGTGACTACGAGTTGTTGCTGCTGATGATGATGAGCATCCTCAAATCAATGGAGAAAGAGGCGCATGCTCTGAACTTTAAAGGTTCAGCGCTGGTCAGGATGATACCTATTAACCGTAATAGGTCAAAGGGCTATGTTCATCTTGTAGAGCATTTATGGATACATCATAGAAACCATTAAATCCACAATGTCGTTTGACTTTAATATTTGAACTATGTACTCTGAATAAGATTTATGTTCGAATTGTGTATTTTAAGTTTTGAACCATTTATTTCTATGTTCAAACTATATCCTTCTAGTATTCAACAAGTTTGGTTGAAATATACGCAAAAAAAAGAAGGTGGACATATGGGGAGAAGAGATATGATGGGTACCGCTGGAGCGGAGAGGGTCCAATGGGACTCAATCCCTTGTTGTCGACACATATCACTTGCCCGTGGAGATGCCCTAACTGATGTTTTGGAGATGACTTCATGCAGTCCTTCAAAAAATTGTCCATCGATATTCTTTTGGGGTGGGTTGGGGGGGGGGGGGGTCCGAATTCCATTTTATTGGTTTGATTAAAAAACTGTTTGTCTTAGAAAGTAGAAAGTATACCCGGAATATCCTTTTTCCTTCTTGCGTTCTATATGTATATTAAATTAGTGCTCAAAGTTAAAATTTTGAAGACCGTGGCAAAAAAAACATCACTTATTTGTGATGCCAAGGGAGCAGGCATAAAATTTGGCAATTGCGACTTGAAGAAACACTAAAATGGACAAAAGTGTAGACAAGCAAGATTATGATTATCCACCGCAATGCCAAAACGTAGCCGAAGGCTCACTCTATGAGTAGTTAAAGATGGGTAAGCTAATTCCTGCAAAAAAAAAAAAGGTAAGCTAAACACTAATTATAGAGAAAAGATGGTTGGGAAGACGATGATTATCATGATATATAGCAATTTTAGTCATCGACTTCCGGTAATTATGGTCTCGTGGGATTGGATACTCTAAGTTTTTTTTTCAGTGTACCACTTGCATGCAATACAAAAAGAATATATTCATGGAGTCTAACTTTGCAATACAATTGTTTCTCAGCTACATAGCAATGCCATTTAATTTCTACAAGATGCCTAATTTTTTTAATTTCTACAAGTTTTATGTTAATGTCTTTTTGTGTGTGGAAAAGATCTATTCATCTTCAATAATGGCAGTACAATGAACACAAAAAATAATAAAAATTACATCCAGATTCGTAGACCACCTAGCGACGACTACAAACACTGAAGTGAACCGAAGGCGCGCCGCCATCATCGCCCCTCCCTCGCCGGAGTCGGACATAACTTGTTGTAGTAGAGGATCGGGAAGTCGTTGCGCTAAGGCCTCATAGGACCAACGCACCAGAACAACAACCGTCGCCGATGAAGAGAAAGTTAGATCGGAAGGATCCAACCTGAAGACACATGAACAAAGATGAACAAAGACCGGGTCCGAACGAATCCACCAAACAACCACCGAACGAATCCCACGAGATCTACCGAAGACACACGTCCACACACCCTCCGACGATACTAGACGCACCACCGGAACGGGGCTAGGCAGTGAGAACCTTATTTCATATTCAAGAAGCCGCTGCCGTCTCCTTTTCTTGAGCAGGACATAGACTCTAACAAAACTTGAAGAAGCACTTAAAATGGAGCCCTCCCGCTGGCACTAAACTCACAACTTTTTCCCGGAATCAAATGGAGATGAACGTTATATGAAGATTATTTTCTAGTTTCTACATTTTGTGTTCACATCTTTTTTTTTAACACAGTATAGACGCAAGCGCTCGCACACCCTACCCCTATGAGCACCTTCGAAAGACCAAGCCGGCATATCATCTTGAGATTTACGAAGTCACCGTAGGCTCCTCGTCGTTCGGAAATCCTAAAATAAATCCAGGAATAATGTGAGCAACAAGACTTGAACCCTGATGGGCTGGGGATACCACTGTCCACCTAACCATCAACCACACGTTGGTTCGCTTGTGTTTGCATCTCTTATTGTCATAAAGTTTGGAAGGTGGTGAGGGGGCTCCATGCAGCTACCACGATCACGGCTCGGGCGCTTGGCTTCCATCCAAAATTTCCGGCAAGTAGATGACGGGTGATGAAATTGCACCACCATGAAATCGTTGGCATGCTTAATTAGGCCACACATCTGGCTGTGGCATAACATCTCATCATCATGGCTGCCCGCTTAATTATAGGCCACACATCTCGCATAACATCATCATCATCATCATCATTTTTTGCGGGTCATCACCATCGTCATCCTCCTCTCTCGTTCGTTGCTGAGTATACGTTGACAATGCGGCAACAGCAGCAACAACAACAATAACAATGTTCCTCGTATAAAAGCATCTGGATCGTACGTACGTACTGGCTCAATCACCAGTTGGTTAAAGATGCATGTGTACGTACCGTATGGACGAGGCAACCAACCGCTTCTAACCGATCGATTGATCCGATGATTGAGAGAGACCAGATCCGTGGCAAGGTATTCGTTGCTTGCGCTGCGAGGGGCACCGCATGCACGTACACACATGCGAGAGCAGAGCGGGGTGGACGGACGCGCGCGCGCTGCACGTCTGCACGACCGTACGCGCCACAGGGGCCGGAGTGGGCCGTGCGTGGTGGCCAGGCTGGGCATGTGCGCGCGCGATCGGCCGGCCATTCGACCCCGCGCGCACGCGCTCGACCGATCGCAACTTTCGCAAGTAGACGGTGGTTGCGACGGAAAAAAAAATTATACGAGACCAGGTCTCACGGGCTAGCAGATGAGACCCACCCTGATGAATGACACGTGGCATTCATAAATCATAAAGCATCTAATCTCTTCACCCTATTTTAAGTGGGGGGTGGGGTAGATGCTTTGTGATTTGTAAATGTCACGTGTCATCCATCAAGGTGGGTCTCACATGCTAGCCCGTGAGACCTGGTCTCATATAATTCTTTTCCGGTTGCGACGGCCCATCCGCTCCGTCCATCGCGCTACAGTATATGCATGCGCATCCAACCACATGACCGGCCGATTGATTGACTGTCACCAATCAGCGAGCTAGGCGTACAAGCATTTGCACGGCACTTCAGGACCATCTCTTTGTCTGCCCGCCTGGTTATTAATCCTCATGACAGACAGACGTGCTCTCAATTCTCCCCGTTGGTTACATGTATGAAGATTAGCTATCATATAAATGTTAAATATTAGTAGATCGCTCGTGTATCATAGTAGCTCGTTACCCGCCAAAATAGTTACACCATCTACGAGCTCGATCATTGTCACTGCATTCTTGTGCTGCATGCAGCAGGCATGCAGCGGCACCTTTGCAGAAACTGCAGATGAATTAGATTGGCCACCGACTGACCTACAGCTAGCCGAAGTCGATATATACAGGTAACCATCACAGGGCCGGTGACACCGTCTGTCAGCACCAATAGTTTGTTATCCACGTGACGCGCACGCATAGCCTTTTTCACCGGCAACATGCAGTTATACTGCTTTGCGATTGGCATGTCTGCTGCTTTGCTTTGATCAATCACCCTCTCTCTCCTTGATTGTATATTCGCTCAGCCTCCTGCCTAGCTTCATTTTGCTTCATCAACGCCAGGGATAGGCATACATGCATGGCACATGGAGCAACATGCACGGCAGATCCCTTAGCTTATACTAATGCACATTGGGGCAATGTACAATGGTAACATATGAATACAGATGCCACATAACAAAAAGAAGCTTAAGGCATCTACATTGATTTTTTCTTCTCAATGCAAGTTACCACCAGTGGACCTCATCAAAGAATAGAAAATAAAGACTCACATTACACATGCATCTTTACTTTTCATATTTCAATCTTTTCAGCTTTGTACACCGAACCACGTCTCTTCTCCACAAACACCCGCCTCCCGCAGAGATCTCGTTGCTTCATCTGAACCTACTTTTTCTGACATCCGATCCTACGTGGCCTGCGGGGCATCACGGTGGGCTTATGTATTGGCCATGCCCTTAGTACAAGCCACATCTTGCTTAACGTACGTGCTGTCCACTCACAAAAGCAGCTAGCTAGCTAGCTCATGTTGCCCAACAGTAACCTACATAGAAAAGTGAGTCAGGGAATGCTACGTACAGAGGAACATATGAATGTTTAACCATGGGCTATGGGGCTATATATATAGCCTAACAAACAGATGTACTACCTGTCTGTCTATCACTGGGCCATCTTCTTCCGCGGAGGAAAAAAAGGGCACATGGGCAGGATCCATTTGCGTCCATTTAAAATGGAACCAGATCGACCGGAGAGTGTGTGGTGTGGTGTGTGCCAAGGCTCAAGCCAGCAGCTGCCGGAGTGTGTGAGTGCCAAGGCTCAAGGCGGCTATATAGCTGGAGTGTGTGTGAGTCTGTGAGAGTGAGTCCGAGTGAGGCAGATCAGATCCATCTACATTCATAATTTTGCTTGGGTGAGTGCGTGAGGGAGAGACCGCCCAAGCATAGATCTGCCAGTTGCGTTGTTCTCCACTACACAGTTCGTCGTCGGCGACGGATCATCGGCATGAAGCTCCTGTTCCAGTGCCCCTGCTGCGCATGCTTCTGCTTCGTCAGGGCCAAGAAGAGCAGCCAAGGCAAGCAGGGAGGAGCTGGAGATGACGGGGGCAAATTCCAAGGGAAACCCACAGATGTGTAGCTCTGGTTTTGGTTCTTAATCTGCACCACTTTGCTCGCGTGCACGCTGGTCGAGCCAGCTCTCATATATCTTCAAGTTCTTCCAGCATGACTAGCTTTGCTGTTCTACATGCTCATGTTAGTTGCTTCCTTGTAGCACGTCCTTCATCATTTGTCTCTTCAACTCGCCATGTAGCTACTGTCTTTGTAACTCATGACTTGTCAATCCGATTGTTTCGTGCCTTCGTATTGTGATTGTGTGTGTGGTCTGCTCTATAAAGGGCATAGTAATTATGCAATTTGGTGGATTCCCCCTTTGTTAGTTTGCCTTTTCAGGTTACATCTTCTCCTCAGATTTGATAAGTAGCAGCCTTCTCAGCTACTCCCTCTGTTCCTAAATATAAGTCTTTTTAAAGATTCCGCTATGAATTACATACGGAGCAAAATGAGTGAATCTACACTCCAAAATATGTCTATATACATCCGTATGTAGTTTGTAGTGGAATCTCTAAAAAGACTTATATTTAGGAACGGAGTAGTAGTATTGTTTCTTGTGCTGATTTGCCAGTACTTGCATGGGGGTTTGGGGAGTTGCACAACCAAGCTCTACTCGAGTGGTTAGTGGAGTTTTCCTTAGCTCTACTCCGGATGTTTTGACATTCTATTTATCTTGTTAAAACAGATTATTCTTTCAAAGGCATGCGGTGTATCCATGGACAACGAGACATCTATGATAATTTCGTCAATCTTTGAACTTAACCATTTCAATCTTTAGTAGAGTAGTACACATGTGTTGCATGAGCGCGGATGTGGTGGTACGGTGTTGCACTCGGTGTTACACAAACATCCAGCAAATTCACCATGCTAGTTAATTCCCATGCCAGGAGGATCTGCAGGGCATGAGACTTCATCATTAACCTTAAGTGGGTCTATTTTATTTTGCGAATACTTAAATGGGTCTAGTTGTTGCCACGTGGACATGGTGTGGCCACTCTTTCTATTTTCACATGTTTTTTTCCTGACAACCTTCCTATTTTCGCATGCCAGTTACACTGCCATTGATTTTTTTTTGCAGGCGGTCAGTTACACTGCCCTACAAAAGTGGGTAACTAGTTACAGATGTTTAGCCTCGAAGCAAGAGAGAAATCCATGTGCTGTTGCAAGTATATAAGAAGCCCCCTCCCTCCTCTATATCCATCTTTCATACAATCCATGCTGAAGGTCTTAAACTGTCATACAATCCTCTTAGTCTTTCATAAGAAATCTCATGGATCTGTCCATGAAGGTTGTTGTGGTCGTTCTCCTGCTTCTTGTGACCACATGCATCTAGAGAGGAGGGATTTAACGATGCTGGGTTACTTACCGGTGGGGTGGGATTCAGAGTGTGAGTTGTCATACCACCAGTCCAACGTAATTCCTCAACTCAACATCCTCAAGAATCAATTAAAGTATTCCTCAACTCGGCAGCCTCAAGTATCAATGGTTGGCCTCCTTTCTTCAAACTATCATGCATACACCACCTCATCAGATGCATCAACCATCCTGGGCTTGAAAACTTGAAATAAGGGGAGGTCTAAAGGTTGGGGAGGAAGGGGACTGAGGAGAGATTGGATTGCAACACAAATGGAACATTGAGGTCAAGGACGAGAGTCTCTAGGGCATGGAGAGGCAACATGGGAGGAAAACGGGCCAATGGGGTAGAGATGGTTCTTTTGTAAAGAGGCGTGCGTATGCAATATTCACGGGGGCTTCATGAGGGATTCCGTCTGATGGCTGCAGCTACATAAGACACATATTCAGTGGACGGTTTCGTTAAATTTTCTAATTAACATGAGAATTTTGGCTGAGAATCATACAGGCTAATCTCCATCGCAGTAAATCGGTCCCAATAGTCCCAATAGATGAACGACTCTTCATTTCTAATTAACATGAGAGTTTCTAGGGACTCTCTAGTTCTGTGTGTGTCTATATATATTAACGGAATCCAATTCTGCTCTTGGGAGCATATGCTCATGCCCATAAAAAATGTTTCTTTTAAATGTCATTTTTTTTGAAAAATAATAGATGTGATCACTGTCACACCAAAACGCTACCTACACATTTTTAGGAGGAAAGCTTAAGTATTTTGATCTGTGCAAAAAAACAAGTTAAACGACAAATGTTACCTCCAAATGTTACACTTAATTTTATCTTTTCACCGACGAAGCACCGTCATCCCATTTCGCATGAAAATTGACAAGCACACTTGTTACACTAACAAGAACATCTATGAAAAATTCAGAATTTTAAATTTTATTTACTATTTTTTAAATTACTGTTTATTAAGGAGCATATGCACCCAAGAGCCAAAACGGTCCTCCCGGATATTAATAGGTATATACATAGATAGAGCTAGAGATAGATAGATAGGTGTGTTGCGTGAACGCATATGTGGTGGTGGCGTGTTGGACTCGGTGTTACACCAATGTCCAAAACGACAAGAGAATCAACAACGAATTCACCGTGCTATTCTCAGCAAATTCACCATGCTATTTAATTCCCGTGCCAAGAGGACTTACAGGGCATGAGAGTTCATCATTAACCTTAAGTAAGTCTAGTTGCTGCCACGTGGACATGGCGTGGCCACTCTTTCTATTTTCACTTGTTTTTTTTTCTGACATCCTATTTCCACATGTCAGTTACACCGCCCTTGATTTTCTTTTGGGCGGTCAGTTACACTACCCTACAAAAGTGAGCAATTTGTTACGCTACTATACAAAAGTTGGTAACTAGTTACACTACCCTACAAAAATATGTTCGCTTAGGCTGGAAGCAAGAGAGTATATAACAAGCCCCCCTCCCTCCTTTACATCCACCTGTCATGCAATCCATCTTGAAGGTCTTAATCTGTCATACAATCCTCTTAGTCTTTCATAGGAAATCTCATGGATCTCTCCATGAAGGTTGTTGTGGTCGTTCTCCTGCTTCTTGTGACCACAGGCATGCATGCTATTATTTGAGATAATTAACAATACTGCTAAAATTATATGTGTGAGATGACTGATTTGCTTTATTAATTTTGCCCCGTGTAGAGGACCAGGGACCAGTGCAGCTAGCTTTGGCGAGGGACTGTCAGTCAAAGAGCTTCAAGTTCAAGGGGATGTGTGTGCGCGATGACAACTGTGCAAGTGTTTGCCTGCTCGAGGGTTTCACCGGAGGCAAGTGCAAGGGCTTTTGGCATCGTTGTTACTGCACCAAGGACTGCTAGATGGCCCTGATTTGTCTATTGCATATATGCTTCCGTCTAATAACTGATAATAACCGAATAATAGATCTATATCTATGTATCTATGCGTGCCTCTATGAGTGATGCTCGTCTGAGATTCGTGAACTAATACAAGTAAACGAGCACGCTAGGACGCCTCTCGAGCTATCTACGATAGAGATGTCGCATGGATAGAATGAGCCATGAAAGAGCGAAGTATAGTGCTGTGAACCCAGAAAAAGACAAGGCTTAGCTAGCAAGTCATTGCATCATATGATAACCAGAACAAAGCTTGACGGATGTATGATCTGAAGAAAGGTAGAGACTCGAGGGATCCATATTTGATCATCTCAATGTAGATAGATAATCTATAATTCTTTCGCTCAACTCCTTCCTTTATATCAACAACTAGCGACCTTCGAACAACCTAGCTTTGATATCACTTGCTAGAATAATTTGAGTTGCATCGTCGATCATCTAAGGACCAAGCAATCATACACGACAGAACACCAAGACTTGTTAACGAGATTCACTGAACATGGCTACATCCTCAGAACATGACCGCATGTGCTCCTCTCCGTGACACCGTTAAAATACCGCACACCGGCCACCAGGGCGCCGACAAACATGCCGGCTCCCCCTATGTGCACGTGCTATTATGTTAGCATAGATTATATCATGTGTCTACCCTCACATTATATAAGAGACATAGGATGCAAGTGTCATATTAGGACAAGACTCGGTACCTTATCTACACACCATATGATTTAGAGTCCAATTGTAACCTATCTTGTATAAAATATTCGACACAACTCTAACAAATATAAGTAAGTATCAGTTTTGCTAAAGCACATCTAGATATGCTATAAGTATTGCACATCTAAGTTCTATATCATTGGTTTTACACTAAGATTCGTGCAAGCATTCTCTTTTGTCTTTTTCCCTTTTTCTTTCTAGTTTGATTGAGCACTTAGATGTGCAATAATTAGGGCACATTTAGATGTGCTCTAGACAGACCTAGTAAGTATAGATAGATATAAATATATAAATATAGATATAGGTAGTTATAAATATAGAAGTATAGATATTGATATGGATATGGATATCAATATAAATAGATACATGTGTTATGTGAGCGCATATGTAGTTGTGGGGTGTTACACAAACATTCAAAACAACGAGAATCAACAACGAATTCACCATGCTATTTAACTCCCATGCCAAGAGGACTTGAAGAGCATGAGAGTTCATCATTAACCTTAAGTGGGTCTAGTTGTTGCCACGTGGGTATGACATGGCCGCTCTTTATATTTTCACATATATATATATTTTTCTGACAACCTTTATATTTTCACATGTCAGTTACATTGCCCTTGAATTTTTTTTTTGTGGGCGGTCAATTACACTACCCTACAAAAGCTGGTAATTTGTTAGGCTACCATACAAAAGTTGGTACTTAGTTACACTACCCTACAAAAATTTGTTCGCTTAGACTCGAAGCAAGAGAGAAATCTATGCGTTGATGCAAGTATATAACAAGCCCCCTCCCTCCTGTACATCCAGCTATCATACAGTTCATCTTGAAGGTCTTAATCTGTCATACAATCCTCTTAGTCTTCAGATAAGAAATTTCATGGATCTCTCCATGAAAGTCTTTGTGGTCGTCCTCCTGCTTCTTGTGGCCACTGGTATGTACGCCATTATTTGAGATAATTCACAATACTGCTAAAATTACATATGTGAGATGACTGATTTGCTTTATTAATTTTGCCCCGTGCATGTAGAGGACCAGGGACCAGTGCAAGTAGCTTTGGCGAGGGACTGCAAGTCACAGAGCTACAAGTTCAAGGGGATGTGCGTGCGCGATGACAATTGTGCAAGTGTTTGCCTGACCGAGGGTTTCCCCAGAGGCAAGTGCAAGGGCTTTGCATGTTCCTGCCACAAGGATTGCTAGATGGCCCTGATTTGTCTATTGCATACATGCTTTTGTGTAATAACTACTGAATAAATAATAGTAGATCTATATCTATGTATGTGTGTATGCAAGCATATGCATTTGTGACTGATGCTCGTCTGAGATTCATGAACGGTTACAAGTAAATGAGCACGCCAGGACGCCTCTTTTTTTTTTTCTTTTTTTTTTGCTGGAACGCCAGGACGCCTCTCAAGCTACCCACAATAGAGAAGTCGTGCGGATAGAACAAGCAATGAAAGAGAGAAATACCCCCGCAAAAGAAAAAAAATGAAAGAGAGAAATACAGTGTGGGGAACCCAGAAGAAAAAAAACCCGAGGCTTAGCTAGAAGGTCAGTACATCATATAACAATTGATACAAATCTTGACGGATATATGATCTGAATAAGAGCATCTCAATACATGATGCAAATTTGGAGAAGTAAAACTAGGAGATGTAAAATTTACATCACCAAAAAGTGCATTTTACATCTCCAAAAAAGAGGCAACTCCAACAGATGATGCGTCCCTAAAAAAAGATGTAAAAGAGCAACTCCAATAGATGATGCAAAATTGAGATATAAAAACTAGTAGGCGGCAGCAGTGGGGACGGCGGTGACACAACTCGATTCAGGGCGGCGGCGGCTGTGCGTGGGGGCGACGGTGGAGGAGCGTCGGAGGGGCGGCGGGGGTGGCGAATCGGGGCGGCGGTGCAGCTGCAGAGGAGCGGCGATTCAAGGCGGAGAGAGGAGGAGTGGCGTAGGGGCGACGGAGGAGCGTCGGAGGGGCGGCGAGGGTGGCGAATCGGGGCGGCGGCGAAGCAGCGGCAATTTGAGGCGAAAAGAGGAGGAGGAGCGGCGACGGGCCGGCGGGGATGGCGAATCGGGGCGGCGGTGCATCGACGGAGGAGGGCGATTTGAGGCGAAGAGAGGAGGAAGAGCGGTGGAGGGGCGGAGAGGGGCAGTGGGGGTGGCGCGCAGGCGGGCGGCAACAGCAGTTCTAAGGGCGAATGGGGCGGCTGTGCGGCGGGCGGGGGTCGCGCGGGCGGAAGCAAAGTGAAGGTAGTTGGGCGGTTGGCGCGCGATTGCTAATTTTATATCTTCAGTAGGTGGAAATGTAAATTTGTATCTCTAAGTGTTGTATTTTACATCTTCTTGAGATGGAGATGTAATTATTTTTACATCTACATCATCTGTTACAGAGGGGTTTTGGAGTCTCGAAGATGAAAAAATTAGTTATTTTTATATCTACATCATCTATTCGAGATGTTCTAAAGGCACGGCAGAGACTCAGGGGATTTATATTTGGTCATCTCAATGTAGATCGATAATTTATATTTTTCAAAGCCAAATAGGAAGCCAAAATGGATGTACAACAGAAGAGGCGTAAGCACCGCATGGAGTTAGCTGCCTAAATCGCGGAGCATTGAGCGAGAACACAAGAAAGTGGGGATACCTTCAGCTTCAGGACAACAAGGAGACATATGGGCAGAATAGTGGCGACGACACAACACCTGCGAGGTGAACATGCCGCCGAAAAATAGAACGGAATTCCCTATGTGCCGCTCTCTGCGTCGTACAGTCAGGGCTTTGCACAGGCAAGTCGACCTATCGAGCAATTGGGCCGGCCCGTGTACAACATTCCGCGTAGCTTTCTCGTGAACGGTTTTGGGAACCTTCTAGATGATCCGAGCTGGTTTTTGCCGGTTTTGGGAACCTTCTAGAAGGTTCCTGAACCGGGTTTTTGTTTTGTAATTTATTTTCATTTTTTTCTATTTCTTTTTCCTTTTTCTGTTTCTGTTTCTTTTTGCTTTATTTTTTTCAAATTTTTTTCTCTTTTTCAAAAGTTGCAGAATTTTCAAGAAATCCATGTTTTCCAAAAATACTTGATGACAAATTCAAAAAAATGTTCCTTTTATTCAAAAAATGTTCGTGTTTTAAAATTTTGTTCGGGACTTCATAAAATGTTTCAGTTTTCAAGAAATGTTCGCGTTTTCAAAAATTATTTGCTTTCTGAATTTTGTTTGGGAGTTTCAGAAAATGTTCCTACTTCCAAAATTTGTTCCTATTTTTATTTTTTGGAGTTTTAAAAAATGTTCATGTTTTTCAAAAATTGTTGGCATTTATTATTTTTGTCGGGTGCTTTTAAAAAAATGTTCCTATCACAAAATTCGGGATTTCCTAATTATTCTCAGTTTTATAATTTTCTTCTGGATTCCAAAGTTGTCCCCGTTTTCAAATTTTGTTCACTAATTCAAAAGACGTTCACATTTTCAAAAAATGTTCTAAGGTTTAGAAATACAATCCGTTTCAACTTTTTCTTCACCTATATAAAACATTTTTGCATTTTCAATTTTTAAGGATTTTCCAATTGTTCCCAGTTTAGTTTTTTTGCTCTGAAATTAAATTTGTTCCCTGTTTTCAAATTTTGTTCATAAATTGACAAAATGTTCACGTTTTCAAACATGTTCTGAATTTTTTTAAAAATGTTCGAGTTTTAAATTAATTGTTCAGATTTTTAATGATGCTCCATTTTTCGAGTTTTGTTTACAAATTCGAATACCGTTCATGTTTTCAAAAAATGTTCAGGAATTTGAATATTTCTTCATTATTCTGAAAGTTGATGAGAAATTTCTAAAATTGTTCGCGTCTGTTACAAATTATTCGTAACTTAAAGTGTTCGAAATTTGAAACAATGTTTGCAATTTTTTAAGTAATGTTTAGTTTAGGCCTCTAAATTTAGTTCTTTGGATGTCAATAGCACTGGGTAGGTGGAGTGGTTAGTCTGATTCATGCAGAAGCAGCAGGTCAATGTTTTGAATCCTAGAAAGCGCCATTATTTTTTTTGTGCATTTTTCAACCGACACTGTTGAACTCGAATGGGCCGGCCCAGTCGAGCGCGCCCTGTGCGAATGGACGTCTGTTTTCTGCGGCAAATAGGAGTTCCCAGAACGGAACATCTCTGAGTTGGTGAGCCTATTGGGCCGACCCATTAGTCCGAAATCACTAGTTGAGGAGTACTCGTTGCAAAGATCACTCCAACTCCCCATGTTGCGACAAGTGGCGCACATGCAGTGCGCCACTTGTCGCAACCTGAGAGTTTTCCCTTTTTCGTAGATCCGTTTATTCAAAACGTTTTATCTCTCAAACCATGCGTCCAAATCTCAAACCGCTTTCACCGTTGGATTCCTCGCGTCAAGATCTTCAAAACTAGATCCCATGTTGATAGGTGAAGTCTGCTAAGACTACGCCCCAAAGAGGAAGGGATGATGCAGCACAACGACGGTAGGTATGTCCCTCAGTGAAGAAACCAAGGTTATCGAACCAGTAGGAGAATCAAGCAACACAACATAAACAGCCCCTGCACACAAATAACAACCACTCGCAACCCACGTGTTAAAGGGGTTGTCAATCCCTCCCCGACAACGACGCCAGAAATTCCTTTTGATGTCTGCTAGGACTATGTCGGTATTTCCCCAAAAAGGAAAGGATGATGCAGCACAGCGACGGTAGGTATTCCCCTCAGTGAAGAAACCAATGTTATCGAACCAGTAG
Organism: Triticum aestivum; assembly: GCF_018294505.1. Classification (NCBI taxonomy): domain Eukaryota; kingdom Viridiplantae; phylum Streptophyta; class Magnoliopsida; order Poales; family Poaceae; genus Triticum; species Triticum aestivum. Next base: position 548,251,129 of record NC_057802.1, read on the forward strand.
GAGAACCAAGCAACACAATGTAAACAGCCCCTGCACACAAATAACAACCACTCACAACCCAATGTGTTAAAGGGGTTGTCAATCCCTTTCGGGTAACGACGCCACAGATGGTGCGCGGACGGGAAAAAGTTGTAATAGATTGAATAAATAGATCGCAAATAAAATAAACGCAGCAAGGTATTTTTGTATTTTTGGTTTAATAGATCTGAAAATAAATGCAAAGGAAAAGTAGATCACAAAGGCAAATATATGAGAAAGAGATCCGGGGCCGTGGGTTTCACTAGTGGCTTCTCTCGAGAAAAAATAGCAAACGGTGGGTGAACAAATTACTGTTGGGCAATTGATAGAACTTCAAATAATCATGACGATATCCAGAAAATGATCATTATATATACATCACGTCCAAGATTAGTAGACCGACTCCTGCCTGCATCTACTACTATTACTCCACACATCGACCGCTATCCAGCATGCATCTAGTGTATTAAGTTCATGGAGAAACGGAGTAATGCAATAAGAACGATGACATGATGTAGACAAGATCTATCTATGTAGAGATAGACCCCATCGGTTTATCCTTAGTAGCAACGATACATACGTGTCGGCTCCCCTTCTGTCACTGGGATCAAGCACCGTAAGATCGAACCCACTACAAAGCACCTATTTCCATTGCAAGATAAATAGATCAAGTTGGCCAAACAAAACCCAAATATCGGAGAAGAAATACGAGGCTATAAGAGATCATGCATAGAAGAGATCAAGGAAACTCAAATACTTTCATGGATATAAAAAGATATAACTGATCATAAACTCAAAGTTCATCAGATCCCAATAAACACACCGCAAAAAGAGTTACATCATATGGATCTCCAAGAGACCATTGTATTGATAATTCAGTGAGAGAGAGGAAGCCATCTAGCTACTAACTACGGGCCCGAAGGTCTACAAAGAACTACTCACGCATCATCGGAGAGGCACCAATGGAGGTGGTGAACCCCATCCGTGATGGTGTCTAGATTGGATCTGGTGGTTCTGGACTCTGCGGCGGCTGGAATTGATTTTCGCCGACTCCCCTAGGGTTTTGGGAATATTGGGGTATTTATAGAGCAAAAGAGGCGGTCCGGGGGGCACCCGAGGTGGGCACAACCCACCAGGGCGCGCCTGGGCCTCCTGGCGCGTCCTGGTGGGTTGTGCTCTCCTCGGAGCACCCCCCAGGCGCAACCTTGGCTCATTAGATGTCTGATGTCTACTACACAACCTTCTTCTTGTAGACGTTGTTGGGCCTCCAAGTGCAGAGGTTTGTAGGACAGTAGCAAATTTTCCTCAAGTGGATGACCTAAGGTTTATCAATCCGTGGGAGGCGTAGGATGAAGATGGTCTCTCTCAAACAACCCTGCAACCAAATAACAAAGAGTCTCTTGTGTCCCCAACACACCCAATACAATGGTAAATTGTATAGGTGCACTAGTTCGGCGAAGAGATGGTGATACAAGTGCAATGTGGATGGTAAATATAGGTTTTTGTAATTTGAAATTATAAAAACAGCAAGGTAACAAGTAATAAAAGTGAGCGAAAACGGTATTGCAATGCTTTGAAACAAGGCCCAAGGTTCATACTTTCACTAGTGCAAGTTCTCTCAACAATAATAGCATAATTAGATCATATAACAATCCCTCAACATGCAACAAAGAGTCACACCAAAGTCACTAATAGCGGAGAACAAACGAAGAGATTATTATAGGGTACGAAACCACCTCAAAGTTATTCTTTCCGATCAATCCATTGTGCTATTCCTATAAGTGTCACAAACAACCCTAGAGTTCGTAGTAAAATAACACCTTAAGACATATATCAACCAAAACCCTAATGTCACCTAGATACTCCAATGTCACCTCAAGTATCCGTGGGTACGATTATACGATATGCATCACACGATCTCAGATTCATCTATTCAACCAACACAAAGAACTTCAAAGAGTGCCCCAAAGTTTCTACCGTAGAGTCAAGACAAAAACGTGTGCCAACCCCTATGCATAGATTTCCAAGGTCACGAAACCCGCAAGTTGATCACCAAAACATACATCAAGTGGATCAATAAAATACCCCATTGTGACCACGGGTATCCCACACAAGACATACATCAAGTGTTCTCAAATCCTTAAAGACTCAATCCGATAAGATAACTTCAAGGGGAAAACTCAATCCATTACAAGAGAGTAGAGGGGGAGAAACATCATAAGATCCAACTATAATAGCAAAGCTCGCGATACATCAAGATTGTGCCATATCAAGAACACGAGAGAGAGAGAGAGAGACGAAACACATAGCTACTGGTACATACCCTCAGCCCCGAGGGTGAACTACTCCCTCCTCGTCATGGAGAGCGCCGGGATGATGAAGATGGCCACCGGTGATGAATCCCCCCCTCCGTCAGGGTGCCGGAACAGGGTCCCGATTGGTTTTTGGTGGCTACAGAGGCTTGCGGCGGCGGAACTCCCGATCTAGGTTTCTTTCTGGGTGTTTCTGTATTTATAGGAATTTTTGGCGTCGGTCTCACTTCAGGGGGGGTCTCCGAGTCATCCACGAGATAGGGGGGGGCGCCCAGGGGGTAGGGCGCGCCCTCCACCCTCGTGGATGGCTCGGGACTCTTTTGGCCCAACTCTTTTACTCCGGGGGCTTCTTTTGGTCCATAAAAATTATCAAAAATTGGCACGTCAATTGGACTCCGTTTGGTATTCCTTTTCTGTAAAACTCAAAAACAAGGAAAAAACATAAACTGGCACTGGGCTCTAGGTTAATAGGTTAGCCCCAAAAGTCATATAAAATAGCATATAAAACATCCAAGATGGATAATATAATAGCATGAAACAATTAAAAATTATAGATACGTTGGAGACGTATCAAGCATCCCCAAGCTTAATTACTGCTCGTCCTTGAGTAGGTAAATGATAAAAACAGAATTTTTGATGTGGAATGCTACCTAACATAATTATCGATGTAATTTTCTTTATTGTGGCATGAATATTCAGATCCATAAGATTCAAAATAAAAGTTTAATATTGACATAAAAACAATAATACTTCAAGCATACTAACAAGGCAATTATGTCTTCTTAAAATAACATGGCCAAAGAAAGCTTATCCCTACAAAATCATATAGTCTGGCTATGATCCATCTTCATCACAAAAAATACTCAAATCATGCACAACCCCGATGACAAGCCAACCAATTTATTCATACTTTTGATGTTCTCAAACTTTTTCAATTTTCACGCAATACATGAGCGCGAGCCATGGACATAGCACTATAGATGGAATAGAATATGGTGGTTGTGGAGAAGACAAAAAGAGGGAGATAGTCTGACATCAACTAGGCGTATCAACGGGCTATGGAGATGCCCATCAACAGATATCGATGTGAGTGAGTAGGGATTGCCATGCAACGGATGCACTAGAGCTATAAGTGTATGAAAGCTCAAAAAGAAAACTAAGTGGGTGTGCATCCAACTTGCTTGCTCATGAAGACCTAGGTCATTTGAGGAAGCCCATCGTTGGAATATACAAGCCAAGTACTATAATGAAAAATTCCCACTAGTGTATGAAAGTGACAACATAGGAGACTCTCTATCATGAAGATCATGGTGCTACTTTGAAGCACAAGTGTGGTAAAAGGATAGTAGCATTGCCCCTTCTCTCTTTTTGTCTTATTTTTTTGTTTGGCTTCTTTGGCCTACCCTTTTTTTCATTGGCTTCTTTGGCCCTTTTTTTTATTTCCTCACATGGGACAATGCTCTAATAATGAAGATCATCACACTTTTATTTACTTACAACTCAAGAATTACAACTCGATACTAGAACAAAATATGACTATATGAATGCTTCCGGCGGTGTACCGCGATGTGCAATGAATCAAGAGTGACATGTATGAAAGAATTAGGAACGGTGGCTTTGCCACAAATATGATGTCAACTACATGATCATGCAAAGCAATATGACAATGATGGAGCATGTCATAATAAACGGAACGGTGGAAGTTGCATGGCAATATATCTCGGAATGGCTATGGAAATGCCATAATAGGTAGGTATGGTGGCTGTTCTGAGGAAGGTATATGGTGGGTGTATGGTACCGGCGAAAGTTGCGTGGCACAAGAGAGGCTAGTAATGGTGGAAGGGTGAGAGTGCGTATAATCCATGGACTTAACATTAGTCATAAAGAACTCACATACTTATTGCAAAAATCTATTAGTCATCGAAACAAAGTACTACACGCATGCTCCTAGGGGGATAGATTGGTAGGAAAAGACCACCGCTCGTCCCCGACCGCCACTCATAAGGAAGACAATTAAAAAATATCTCATGCTCCAACTTCGTTACATAACGGTTCACCATACGTGCATGCTACGGGACTCACAAACCTCAACACAAGTATTTCTCAAAATTCACAACTACTCACTAGCATGACTCTCATATTACCATCTTCATATCTTAAAACAATAATAAGGAATCAAACTTCTCATAGTATTCAATGCACTTTATATGAAAGTTTTTATTATATCCCTCTTGGATGCCTATCATATTAGGACTAAATTCATAACCAAAAGCAAATTACCATGCTGTTCTAAAAGACTCTCAAAATAATATAAGTGAAGCATGAGAGTTCGATAATTTCTATAAAATAAAACCACCACCATGCTCTAAAAAGATATAAGTGAAGCACACGAGCAAAATTATCTAGCTCAAAAGATATAAGTGAAGCACATAGAGTATTCTAATAAATTCCGATTCATGCGTATCTGTCCCAAAAGGTGTGTACAGCAAGGATGATTGTGGTAAACTAAAAAGCAAAGACTCAAATCATACAAGACGCTCCAAACAAAACACATATCATGTGGTGAATAAAAATATAGCCTCAAGTAAAGTTACCGATAGACGAAGACGAAAGAGGGGATGCCTTCTGGGCATCCCCAAGCTTAGGCTTTTGGTTGTCCTTGAATTTTACCTTGGGGTGCCTTGGACATCCCCAAGCTTAGGCTCTTGCCACTCCTTATTCCAAAATCCATCAAATCTTTACCCAAAAACTTGAAAACTTCACAACACAAAACTTCAACAGAAAATCTCATGAGCTCCGTTAGTATAAGAAAATAAACCACCACTTTAAGGTACTGTAATGAACTCATTCTTTATTTATATTGGTGTTAAACCTACTGTATTCCAACTTCTCTATGGTTCATACCCCCCGATACTACTCATAGATTCATCAAAATAAGCAAACAACACACAAAAATAGAATCTGTCAAAAACAGAACAGTCTCTAGCAATCTGTATCATTCGAATACTTCTGTAACTCCGAAAATTCCAAAAAATTAGGACGACCAGGATAAAAAGTAAATTGATCTACTGCAGTTGGAATTGGTATTTTATCGCTCTCTGGTGATTTTTAAAAATTGTTTTCGTGAACACAAAGTTTTTGTCTTTTTCAGCAAGATCAAACAACTATCACCCAAGAAGATCCTAAAGGCTTTACTTGGCACAAACACTAATTAAAACATAAAACACATCTAAACAGAAGCTAGATAAATTATTTATTACTAAACAGGAGCAAAAAGCAAAGAACAAAAATAAAATTGGGTTGCCTCCCAACAAGCGCTATTCTTTAATGCCTTTTTAGCTAGGCATGATGATTTCAATGATGCTCGCATAAAAGATAAGAATTGAAACATAAATGGAGCATCTTGAAGAATATGACTAGCACATTTAAGTCTAACCCACTTCCTATGCATAGGGATTTTGTGAGCAAACAACTTATGGGAACAAGAATCAACTAGCATAGGAAGGCAAAACAAGCATAGCTTCAAGATTTTCAACACATAGAGAGGAAACTTGATATTGTTGCAATTCCTACAAGCATATGTTCCTCCCTCATGATAATTTTCAGTAGCATCATGAATGAATTCAACAATATAACCACCACACAAATCATTCTTTTCATGATCTACAAGCATAGAAATTTTATTACTCTCCACATAAGCAAATTTCTTCTCATGAATAGTAGTGGGAGCAAACTCAACAAAATAACTATCGTGTGAGGCATAAAGCAATTGAGAATTAAAATCAAGATGACAAGTTTCATGGTTATCATTACTATTTATAGCATACATGTCATCACAATAATCATCATAAATAGGAGGCATGCTTTCATCATAATAAATTTTCTCATCAAGACTTGGGGGACTAAAAATATCATCTTCATCAAACATAGCATCCCCAAGCTTGTGGCTTTGCATATCATTAGCATCATGGATATTCAAAGAATTCATACTAACAACATTGCAATCATGCCCATCATACAAAGATTTAGTGCCAAACATTATAATGCATTCTTCTTCTAGCACTTGAGCACAATATTCCTTTCCATCATTTTCACGAAAGGCATTAAAAAGATGAAGCATATGAGACACCCTCAATTCCATTTTTTTGTAGTTTTCTTTTATAGACTAAACTAGTGATAAAACAAGAAACAAAAAGATTTGATTGCAAGATCTAAAGATATACCTTCAAGCACTAACCTCCCCGGCAACGGCGCCAAAAAAGAGCTTGATGTCTACTACACAACCTTATTCTTGTAGACTTTGTTGGGCCTCCAAGTGCAGAGGTTTGTAGGACAGTAAAAAATTTCCCTCAAGTGGATGACCTAAGGTTTATCAATCCATGGGAGGCGTAGGATGAAGATGGTCTCTCTCAAACAACCCTGCAACCAAATAACAAAGAGTCTCTTGTGTCCCCAACACACCCAATACAATGGTAAATTGTATAGGTGCACTAGTTCGGCGAAGAGATGGTGATACAAGTGCAATATGGATGGTAGATATAGGTTTTTGTAATCTGAAATTATAAAAACAGCAAGGTAACAAGTAATAAAAGTGAGCGAAAACGGTATTGCAATGCTTTGAAACAAGGCCTAAGGTTCATACTTTCACTAGTGCAAGTTCTCTCAACAATAATAGCATAATTAGATCATATAACAATCCCTCAACATGCAACAAAGAGTCACACCAAATTCACTAATAGCGGAGAACAAACGAAGAGATTATTGTAGGGTACGAAACCACCTCAAAGTTATTCTTTCTGATCAATCCATTGGGCTATTCCTATAAGTGTCACAAACAACCCTAGAGTTCGTAGTAAAATAACACCTTAAGACATATATCAACCAAAACCCTAATGTCACCTAGATACTCCAATGTCACCTCAAGTATCCGTGGGTATGATTATACGATATGCATCACACAATTTCAGATTCATCTATTCAACCAACACAAAGAACTTCAAAGAGTGCCCCAAAGTTTCTACCGGAGAGTCAAGACGAAAACGTGTGCCAACCCCTATGCATAGATTCCCAAGGTCACGGAACCCGCAAGTTGATCACCAAAACATACATCTAGTGGATCAATAGAATACCCCATTGTCACCACCGGTATCCCACACAAGACATACATCAAGTGTTCTCAAATCCTTAAAGACTCAATCCGATAAGATAACTTCAAAGGGAAAACTCAATCCATTACAATAGAGTAGAGGGGGAGAAACATCATAAGATCCAACTATAATAGCAAAGCTCGCGGTACATCAAGATCGTGCCATATCAAGAACACAAGAGAGAGAGAGATCAAACACATAGCTACTGGTACATACCCTCAGCCCCGAGGGTGAACTACTCCCTCCTCGTCATGGAGAGCGCCGGGATGATGAAGATGGCCACCGGTGATGAATCCCCCCTCCGTCAGGGTGCCGGAACAGGGTCCCGATTGGTTTTTGGTGGCTACAGAGGCTTGCGGCGGCGGAACTCCCGATCTAGGTTTCTTTCTGGGGGTTTCTGTATTTATAGGAATTTTTGGCGTCGGTCTCACTTCAGGGGGGTCTCCGAGTCATCCACGAGATAGGGGGGCGCGCCCAGGGGGGTAGGGCGTGCCCTCCACCCTCGTGGATGGCTCGGGACTCTTCTGGCCCAACTCTTTTACTCCGGGGGCTTCTTTTGGTCCATAAAAAATCATCAAAAATTGGCACGTCAATTGGACTCCGTTTGGTATTCCTTTTCTGTAAAACTCAAAAATAGAAACTGGCACTGGGCTCTAGGTTAATAGGTTAGTCCCAAAAGTCATATAAAATAGCATATAAAACATCCAAGATGGATAATATAATAGCATGAAATAATCAAAAATTATACATACGTTGGAGACGTATCAGTGTCTTCTGGTCCAAACAAATCTCCGTGAAGTTTTGTTGCATTTGGACTCCGTCTGATATTGATTTCCTGCGATGTAAAAAACATGCAGAAAATAGCAACTGGCACTTGGCACTATGTCAATAGGTTAGTACCAAAAATGATATAAAATGACTATAAAATGATTATAAAACATCCAAGATTGATAATATAACAGCATGGAACAATCAAAAATTATAGATACGTTGGAGACGTATCAGCATCCCCAAGCTTAACTCCTACTCGTCCTCGAGTAGATAAGTGATAAAAACAGAATTTTTGATGTGGAATGCTGCCTAACATGTCATATCATATTCTTTTCTTTATAGCATGGACATTTGGACTTTTATGTGATTCAAAGCAATAGTCTAGTTTTGACATAATAATTTAAATACTCAAGCATATCAATAAGCAACCATGTCTTTCAAAATATCAACGCTAAAATAAGTTATCCCTAGCCCATCATGCTCAACCATTGATCCATTCATGAAACACACTCGCATATTAGCTACACCCAATACTCAACTATGATCATATTGCCTCTTAGTTGGTGCTTTTATAAGAGAAGATGGAGACTCAAATTCAAAATAAAAATTGCATAAAGTAAAAAAAGGCCCTTCGCAGAGGGAAGTAGGGATTTGTAGAGGTGCCAGAGCTCAAAGTGAAAAACTTAGAGATAAAAACATTTTGAGAGGTGTATCCTTCCCACCTACGAAAATGACTTAGAGTTCCCAACACTTCCCATGCTAGATATATCATAGGCGGTTCCCAAACAAAAAATAAAGTTTATTCCCTTTTCCACCATACTTTCACTTTCCATGGCTAGCCGTATCCACGGTTGCCCTCCATACCAACACTTTCCAAGGAATTTATTATTTGACAACATAAAGTAAATTCATTTTTCATTTCGGGACAGGGCATCCCTAAAACCTTTGACTTACTCTCATGCAATGACAAGTGAATAAACACTCATCGTGAGAATAACACATCTAGCATGGAAAATATTATCCACCCCTCATCGCTCCGCGAGCGAAACGAACACACAAAAGAGAAGTTTTTTTTGAAAAGTAGAGATGGCACATACAAATTTGCTTAGAACGGCAAAAGAATACAACATATAGGTAGATATAGTGGACTCATGTGGCAAAATTGGTTTAAAGCATTTTGGATGCACAAGTAGAGATTATACTTAGTGCAAAATGAAGGCTAGCAAAAGATTGAGAAGCGACCAACCAAGAAACGAATAATCTCATAAGCAAGCATTAAGCATAATTAACACCGAATAATGCACCACAAGTAGGATATAATTTCATTGCATGACTATTGACTTTCGTACTTGTATAGGGAATCACAAACCTTAACACCAATATTCTTAGTAAAGCATAATTACTCATCAACATAACTCACATATCACATCATCATATCTCAAAACTATTATTGAGAATCAAGTTTATTTTGGCCAATGATCTCCATGAAAGTTTTTATTACATTCTTCTTGGATATCTATCACTTCCGGACTAATTTTCATGTGTTCCTTTTCATAAGCTCAAACAAATATAAGTGAAGATCATGAGCATAATTTTTTTCTTTCTCTCAAAATAATTTAATTAAAGCAAGAGAGAATTTCTTAAAAAATTTACGAACTCCCAAATAAATCTAAGTGAAGCAAGAGAGCATTTCTTCAAAAATACTAAAGCACACTGTGCTCAAAAAGATATAAGTGAAGCACTAGAGCAAGTCCATAGCTCATAAAAGATTTAAGTGAAGCATAGAGAGCAATTCTAACAAGTCATGACATAATTTTGGCTCTCTCAAATAGGTGTCTCCAGCAAGGGATCAAGACTTAAAACGCAAAATAAAACAAGCAAAGACTCATATCATACAAGACGCTCTAAGCAAAACACATAGTATGTGACGAATAAAAATATAGCTTCGAGTAAAATACCGATGGTCGTTGGAAGAAAGAGGGGATGCCACTCGGGGGCATCCCCAAGCTTAGTTGTTTACTCACTTTTGGATAATAGCTTGGGATGCCGGGGCATCCCCAAGCTTAGGCTCTTCTACTCCTTATTCCTTCATCCATCGTAAGATAACCCAAAACTTGAAAACTTCAATCACACAAAACTCAACAAAACCTTCGTGAGATCCGTTAGTATAAGAAAGCAAACCACTACTATAAGTACTGTATCAGACCAATTCATATTTTGTTTTTGCATTATATCTATTGTATTCCAACTTTTCTATGGCAAAAACTCATCAAAGAAAACCATAGAGCCATCAAAATAAGCACACAACGCAAAGAAAACAGAATCTGTCAAAACAGAACAGTCTGTAGCAATCTGACTATTTTGAATACTTCTATAACTCCAAAAATACTGAAAAATTAGGACGACCCGGGTAATTTGTATATTAATCTTCTGCAAAAATAATTGGCATTTTATCACGCTCTGGTGATTTTTAACAATTATTTTTGTGAGCGCATAAATTTTTGTTTTTAGCAAGATCAAACAACTATCATCCAAGAAGATCCTAAAGGCTTTACTTGGCACAAACACTAATTAAAACACAAAAAACAGAATCATAACAGTAGCATAATTGTGCAAACTCACACGAACATAAAGCAAAAAGCAAAAATAAATTTTATTCATTGGGTTGCCTCTCAACAAGCGCTATAGTTTTACGCCCTTAGCTAGGCATAAAGCAAGGATCTAAGTATTGTCATCTTTGGTTCGAGATCCATAAGATGCCCTCATGATTGATTCATATGGTGGCCTAATTCTTGTTCTAGGAAAGTGTTCCATACCCTTCCTCAAAGGAAATTGGAACTTGATATTGCCTTCTTTCATATCAATCACGGCACCGATAGTGAGTAAAAACGGTCTACGAAGAATAATTGGACAAGACAGATTGCAATCAATATCAAGAACAATAAAATCTATGGGCACATAATTCCTATTTGCAAGAATAAGAACATCATTAATTCTTCCCATAGCCTTTTTAATAGTAGAATCCGCCAAGTGCAAATTCAAAGAACATGATTCAATATCGGTAAGACCAAGCACATCACATAAATATTTCGGAATTGTAGAAACACTAGCACCCAAGTCACACAAAGCAAAACACTCATAATTTTAATCTTGAATTTGATAGTAGGTTCCCATTCATCATGCAATTTTCTAGGGATTGATACTTCTAATTCCAATTTTTCTTCAAAAGCTTTCATCATAGCATCAACAATATGTTTAGTAAAACCTTTATTTTGTTCATAGGCATGAGGTGAATTTATCATGGATTGCAACAAAGAAATACAATCAATCAAAGAGCAACTATCATAATTAAAGTCTTTGTAATTCAAAAGAGTGGGCACATCACTAGTTAAAGTTTTGACCTCTCCAAACCCACTTTCATCAATTTTCTCAACAAGATTTTCACCCTCCGAATTATCGCACGCCTTCTAGCTAAAGTCGACTCTTCTCCAGTCCCTTTTTCATCAATCTTAACTTTACTAAACAAGGAATCAATAGAAGAAACACCAATCATTTTAAGATCTTCATCACTTTTACGAAAGTAATCACTAGAGAATGTTTTTCCTAAAAACTCTCTTCTAGCTTTAAGCATAGCGGTTCTTTTCTTACTTTCATCCATAGAAACATAAAGAGCTTTAATTGATTCATCAACCTTAGGCACAAAAATTTTCATCTTGAGATTTTCCACATCATGAGAAATTCTATCAACACTTCTAGACAAATCATCAATCTTATTCAACTTTTCTTCCATGGTAGTGTTGAAAACTTTTTGCGTGTTGATAAATTCTTTAATATTATTCTCAAGATCAGAGGTGTTCCTATTATTATTATAAGATTGATTTCCATGGGAATTAACATAATCATTAGAGGAATTACTAGGAAAAGGCCTAGGATTAAAATTACCTCTATAAGCATTATTATTGAAATTATTTTGAGAGATAAAATTCACATCTATGGCATCATTATTTTGATCAATCAAAGTAGACAAAGGCATATCATTAAAATCAATATGAGCACTTTTACTAGCAACCAATTTCATAAGAGCATCAACTTTTTCACTCAAAGAATAAATTTCTTCAACCGAATTAACTTTTTTACTAGTAGGAGCCCTTTCGGTATGCCATTGTGAATAATTTGCCATGATATTATCAAGAAATTTGGTGTCTTCACCCAAAATATTTTCCATAAAAGTACCACCCGCGGCGGAATCTAAAAGATTACGAGAAACAAAATTCAACCCCGCACAAAATTTTTGTATGATCATCCAAAGATTTAACCCATGAGTTGGGCAATTCCTTAGCATCATTTTCATCCTTTCCCAAGATTGTGCAACATGCTCATGTTCAAGTTGCTTGAAATTCATGATCTGGGTTCTAAGGGAAATAATTTTTGCGAGCTGAAAATACTTAGTGATAAAAGCATCTTTGCACTTATTCCAAGAATCGATACTATTGCGAGGCAAAGAAGAGAACCAATTTTTTGCAGAATCACGCAAAGAAAACGGAAATAATTTCATCTTCACCACATCATTGTCCACATCTTTTTATTTTGCATATCGCATAATTCCATGAAGGTATTAAGATGGGACGCGACATCCTCATTAGGAGTACTGAAAAATTGATCTTTCATAACAAGATTCAGCAAAACAGTATTAATATCACAAGACTCCGCACTAGTGGCGGGAGGAGCAATCAGAGTGCCAATAAAATCATTGTTGTTGGTATTTGAGAAATCACATAACTTGGTGTTCTCTTGAGTCATGATGACTACACAACAAGATTGCACTCAAAAACAGATCCGGCAAGAAAACGACGAATGAAAAAGAAGGGCGAATAAAACGACAAATTTTTTTGAAGTGGGGAAGAGGAAAACGAGAGGCAAATTGCAAATAATGTAAATTGCGAGGAGATGAGATTTGTGATTAGGAACCTGGTATATGTTGAAGATCCTCCCCGGCAATGGCGCCAGAAATTCCTTTTGATGTCTGCTAGGACTATGTTGGTATTTCCCCAAAGAGGAAGGGATGATGCAGCACAGCGACGGTAGGTATTTCCCTCAGTGAAGAAACCAAGGTTATCGAACCAGTAGGAGAACCAAGCAACACAACATAAACAACCCCTGCACACAAATAACAACCACTCGCAACCCGACGTGTTAAAGGGGTTGTCAATCCCTCCCCGGCAACGGCGCCAGAAATTCCTTTTGATGTCTACTAGGACTACATCGGTATTTCCCCAAAAAGGAAGGGATGATGCAGCACAGCGACGGTAGGTATTTCCCTCAGTGAAGAAGAAACCAAGGTTATCAAACCAGTAGGAGAACCAAGCAACACAACGTAAACACCCCTGCACACAAATAACAACCACTCGCAACCCGATGTGTTAAAGGGGTTGTCAATCCCTTTCGGGTAACGGCGCCACAGATGGTGCGCGAGACGGGAAAAAGTTGTAATAGATTGAATAAATAGATCGCAAATAAAATAAAACGCAGCAAGGTATTTTTGTATTTTTGGTTTAATAGATCTGAAAATAAATGCAAAGGAAAAGTAGATCGCAAAGGCAAATATATGAGAAAGAGACCCGGGGGCCGTAGGTTTCACTAGTGGCTTCTCTAGAGAAAAAATAGCAAACGGTGGGTGAACAAATTACTGTTGGGCAATTGATAGAACTTCAAATAATCATGACGATATCCAGGCAATGATCATTATATATGCATCACGTCCAAGATTAGTAGACCGGCTCCTGCCTGCATCTACTACTATTACTCCACACATCGACCGCTATCCAGCACGCATCTAGTGTATTAAGTTCATGGAGAAACGGAGTAATGCAATAAGAACGATGACATGATATAGACAAGATCTATCTATGTAGAGATAGACCCCATCGTTTTATCCTTAGTAGCAATGATACATACGTGTCGGCTCCCCTTCTGTCACTGGGATCAAGCACCGTAAGATCGAACCCACTACAAAGCACCTCTTTCCATGGCAAGATAAATAGATCAAGTTGGCCAAACAAAACCCAAATATCGGAGAAGAAATACGAGACTATAAGAGATCATGCATAAAAGAGATCAAAGAAACTCAAATACTTTCATGGATATAAAAAGATATAACTGATCATAAACTCAAAGTTCATCAGATCCCAATAAACACACCGCAAAAAGAGTTACATCATATGGATCTCCAAGAGACCATTGTATTGAGAATTCAGCGAGAGAGAGGAAGCCATCTAGCTACTAACTACGGACCCGAAGGTCTACAAAGAACTACTCACGCATCATCGGAGAGGCACCAATGGAGCTGGTGAACCCCATCCATGATGGTGTCTAGATTGGATCTGGTGGTTCTGGACTCTGCGGCCGCTAGAATTGATTTTCGTCGACTCCCCTAGGGTTTTGGGAATATTGGGGTATTTATAGAGCAAAGAGGCGGTCCGGGGGGGGGGGGGCACCCGAGGTGGGCACAACCCACCAGGGCGCGCCTGGGCCTCCTGGCGTGCCCTGCTCGGTTGTGCTCTCCTCGGAGCACCCCCCAGGCGCAACCTTGGCCCATTAGGTGTCTTCTGGTCCAAAAATATCTCCGTGAAGTTTCGTTGCATTTGGACTCCGTCTGATATTGATTTCCTGCGATGTAAAAAACATGCAGAAAACAGCAACTAACACTTGGCACTATATCAATAGGTTAGTACCAAAAAATAATATAAAATGATTATAAAACATCCAAGATTGATAATATAACAACATGGAACAATAAAAAATTATAGATACGTTGGAGACGTATCAATAGGTTTTGACGAATTTTTTTTCACGAAAAAACTAGCCGAAAAAACTGAACCGGGAGCACGTGTTTTTTCCCTTTCCGAAAGAGGCACGCCCGTGCCTCTCACAAAATCACAACCGTGCCTCTCACGGAAGCAAAACCGACTCTCGCGGAAGAAGAAAAAAGAGAAAACGCGTTTTTTTCCGTTTCCGAGGAGGCACGGCCGTGACTCTCGTGAAAGCACACCCGTGCCTCTCGCGGAAGCAAAACCTTGACTCTCGTGAAAGAAAAAAAACAGAAAACACATTTTTTTTCATTTCCGCAAAACCGTGCCTCTCGCGGAAGCAAAACCATGATCTCACCGAAAAAAGAAAACGATTTCTTTTTCGTTTCCGAGAGGCACGGTCGTGACTCTCGCGAAAGCACAATCGTGCCTCTTGCGGAAGAAAAAACCGCGACTCTCGCGAAAGGAAAAAAAACAGAAAACGTGTTTTTTCGTTTGCGAGGGGCACAGCCGTGACTCTTGCGAAAGCAAAACCATGCCTCTCGCGGAAGCAAAACCGTGACTCTCGCGAAAGGAAAAAAAAGAAAACACGTTTTTTCGCGCAAAACATTTTTTTCGATTTTTGGTCGAAAAGCTAAGGAAGACCCGTGGAAAACCAAAACGTCAAAAAACCCCAAAAAAACCCGTTTAAATAGCCAAAAACGCGTGCAGAAAAATAAAAAAACAAAATCCAGAGGGAACGCCGAGAGCGCGACACGTGGCGAATGGCTGAGAGCGCGCCAAGTAGCGCTGATCGTTGCGAGGCTCCCGAAGGAGCGCTCGTTAACTAGTGGCTCCCCCATTAGTCACAGCCTTAGGGGTATTCGCTCATTATTCTTTGGCAATTCCCAAACGACTCTTTCTGTGCCCATTACAAGTCTTTCTGCAATCGGGCGCACACTCCCCACTACGTTCTTGGCTGGCCCATGGAGGGAGCGGCGATTTAGCTCCCGGGAACACTATCCCAAAAAATAGTAAATGTTTTAAAAAAATTCTGATTTTTTTGTAGATGATTGTGTTGATGTCACAAGCATGCGTGACAATTTTCATATGGAATGGAGCAGCGGTGTTTTGTCGATAAAAAACAAAATTTGGGGGGACATTTTGTCTTTGATTTTTTTTGCAGGCCAAAATGCTTAACGTTTTTGCCTGAAAATTAACAGGTAGCATTTGCATGTGACAAAGATAAAAAATTTGTCTCAATTTTTTTGACTTTTGAAAAATAAATCTTGGCCCCGGGAGCCAAATTGAATTTCCGCTGGCCCATAATAAACCTTTTTTTCTTCTGTTTAAACTCCAAGTCTTTCTAAACAGCGCCTTCCGCGCCAGTTACAAGTCTTTCTTCAATCGGGCGCACATCCCCCGTTACGCTCTTGGCCGGCCCACACACCGTTTTTTTCCTTCTGTTTAAACTCCAGAAAAGGTGTGGGCGACGGGTTTGAACTCCCACCCTCTCACTTCAGAGGGAACCACATTAACCGCTACGCTAGCTGCCTGCTTGTGCATTTCTGCTTTTTGTTCCCTTTCATTATTTTCTTCGGTTGTTCCCAGTTTGCTGGTTAGTTCCAAACGTTTTATTAGCCAATTATTTTTTATTGTTCTTGTTCCTTTTTATTTTTAAAATTGTGAGGTTTTTTTCAAAATCAATGATTTTTTTAAATTCATGAAAATTCTCTTCAAAATCATTTTTTTTCAAAATCCACGAACTTTTTTAAAACTCATGAACCTTTTTAAAAAATTGATGAACTTTTTTTTGAAATTCATGAACTGTTTTCAAAATGATGAACACTTTTCAAATTTGTGAACTTTTTTCCAAAGTCAATGATTGTTTTTTCGAATCCAATGAAGTTTTTCAAATTTGTGAATCTTTTTCTTTCAAAATTGATGAGCTTCAATGAACTATTTTTTGCAAAATCCATGAACTTTTTTGAAATCGTGTTTATTCCAATTTTGCAAAAAAATGATTTTAAACTTTTTCATTTTTTTTCAAAAGTCAATGGTTGACCGGTCAATTGGTAAAATGCCGATCGGTCAACTGTTGATTGAAGAAAAAATAAAACTAGGATGTGTAGTTTTTTCTTTTTAGACAACTAGGTTGCGTAGTGAGTAGCCGAGCGAGAGAAGAAGGAGAGCAACTAGTTGACGAGCGCTCCTTCGTGAGCCTCACAACGATCAGCGCCACTTAGCGCGCCCTCAGCCGCCCGCCACGTGTTGCGCTTTGGGTGCTCCCTCCGGATTTTATTTTTTTATTTTTCGGCACCGTTTCGGCTTTTTAAACTGGTTTTTTCGGCGTTTCGGTTTTCCACTAGTCTTCCTTAGCTTTTGGATTAAAAGACTTTGAAATTTCTTTTTTGTGCAAAAAAATGCATTTTCTTTTTTTCCTCCCGCTAGAGGCATGGCCGTGCCTCTCGGAAACGAAAAAACTCGTTTTCTACTTTTTTTTTCTTTCGTAAGAGGCACGGTTTTGCTTCCACTAGAGGCATGGTTGTGCTTTACGGCCGTGCCTCTCGGAAACGAAAAAAACATGTTTTTTAGTTTTTTTCTTCGGCGAGAGGCATGGTTGTGCTTTCGCGAGAGGCACGGCCGTGCCTCTCAGAAACGAAAAAATGCGTTTTCTATTTTTTTGTTTTTGCGAGAGGCACGGTTTTGTTTCGCGAGAGGCACCGTGCCTCCTCAGAAACGAAAAAAACACGTTTTCTCTTTTTTTTCCTTCCGCGAGAGGCATGGTTTTGCTTTTTCCAGAGGCACGGTTGTGATTTCACGAGGTACGGGCGTGCCTCTTTCGGAAAGAAAAAAAACCCGTGCTCTTGGTCGGTTTTTTGTCCGGTTTTTTTTGTGAATTTTGTTGTTGTCAAAACCTATCAACATGGGATCTAATTTTGAAGATCTTGACACTAGGAATCCAACAATGAAAACGATTCGAGATTTGGACGCACGGTTTAAGATAAAACGTTTTGAATAAACGGATTTACGAAAAAAAGAGAAAACTCCCAGGTTGCGACAAGTGATGCACATGCAGCGCACCACTTGTCGCAACCTGGGAAGGTGGGAGTGATTTTCCAATAAGTACTCCTCAATTAGTGATTTCAGAGAAGAAGGGTAGGGAAGCAAACTCTGTTGGGCCGCGGCCTACTTGAGGCGCGCGTGAGCGCTGGCTCATGTTTCTGGCGCCCAAGGCGCCCTATAGGAGCACCGACCCCTTTTTAGACAAACGTGTACAACAACAATGCATCCAGACCGGATTTCCTATTCATCGCTCGCTGCGGCGAATTGTCACTGATTCACGCAGACCGCAGCCACGGATGCGAGCGAAAAGAGATGATCGGCCCACTTCTAGCGTTTACGCAGCGCGAGCCAACCCGTTTTGGAGCCAATTGGTTTTTTTCTTCTTCTGTTTGTTTTGTTTTATGGTTTTTCGGGTTTTTTCAGTTGAACTTAATATTACACCATTTTTTAATTATGATTGAAAACAATGGCGAGGATTGAAAAAATATTCCTAAAAATGCCTGGAGCAAACCGTTTTTTTTTTCTGTTTGTTTTCTTTTCTACCTTTTTAATTTTTTCCTTATCCTTTTCTGTTTTCTTTTTTTAATGTTCATGATTTCATTATTTTTATAATAATTTCAAAAGATCACAAATAACATGTTGTCATTTTTTTTTCAAAATTTCAAAAAGTATTTTTGTTTGTTTTCAATTACATATTCAGAAAACTGTTTGCATCTTAAAAAATGTTTGCGTTTCCAAAGTTTGTTCGAAACTTCAAAAATTCATTTTCATAAATTGTTCACATATTAAAAAATGTATGTGTTTTCAGAAAATGTTGAGAAATTTCAAAAAATGTACGCGTTTTCAAATTGTGTCCAGAATTTTAGACAAAAAATAAATCTTTTTTAATAGTTGTTCACAGATTCAAAAAGTGTTCATGTTTCCAGAAACTATTCAGGATTTTAAAGTTTGTTCACAAATTAAAAAATGTGCGTTGTTCAAAAAATATTCACGGTTTCCAAACATTGTTCAAGCTTTTCAAAAAATGCTGGTACAGTAATTGGGTATTATGTAACCTGCACCCGCTCCAATGGGCCAGCCCAGCCGGATTGCATTGTGCAGAGTACCGCTATTGGGTGCAATGCACGACGTATAGGAGGTCTCCATCTAGACGGACATGCTAGGTGGACCTGGGCCGTTCGGCAATTGTTATGTGCCCCATGGCGGTAAGCTAATCACGATTAGCATAATTACACATTACCGCTAATACCCCATGTCGTTACTCGATGGGGTGGCCGAACCAACCCCCAACGCCCTCACGTCCATGCATCACCCGTCTCATCGTTTCTCTCCTCTGATTACTCTCGCCGTTTCTCCTCTCTGACTCCGAACCTTTGCCCCAACTCCCACCTCCTCCCCGTCTTCTCGCAACCGACGAGATGCCCTTATCATCCGCCTCTTGTTCTTTTTAGGGCCCACAGTGGCAACAGTTACAGTTGAGGGACAAAAATGCTCACGCTCACTCCTCTCCATGCATGCTGCACCCCCTCCGCCGCCTCCCGTTGCTCATCCATTATTGTGTCGTTGTCTTGTGAATGTGGCCTCATGTGCAACTGACGGCTTCCTCCATCATGCAGGAGCTTTTCACATCGTAGTGGGAGCTCTCACAAGGGGCGTGTTGCTGTTTGGGAGCCGAGGGAGTTCGCCGGAGGTTGGGCAATATTCTGCTGTGCGCCCCCATTTTCCATTCATCCTTTCATGTTCATCACTGCCCCTTCCTGGTTTGGTGGAGGCTGAAGTCGTGACCTCCTCTTGCCCCTCAACCCTCTTGCCAGGGCCCAACAACAAATTTGCAAGAGGCGAATGGGGGGGAACATCCAACAATATGCAACACTATTTATTTTGGTCATATGCTGCAATTTATGAGCATAGAACTTGTCTTTTTTTGTGAAATGTGCATAGAACTTGTCATTGATGTTATTCCGAGTAACCAGTTCCCACATGGGCAACACAAGCTGAATTATCTTAATAAATGATGGCAGAAATATGAAAAATTTGCAATCCACATAATACCAATGTTCCTTTTACTTGACAATTAATTATTTTTATTTGCAATGTTCGAGATGCTACAACTATCACATATTTAACTTTACATTAAGATATTTGTAGACTAATAACATTACAAAGAGAACAAAACAAAATATAATAGTACTAACACTACTGCAGAATGGTCCAAACGCGACAGTCGAATCAGAGACCCTTCAACGAAACTGTGTGCGGTGATGTAATAAAATTGTCCAAAAAGATGCAAAACGTTTGCGATGGCGGCGACATCAAACACAGTTCATATTAGATTTGCTTGTGCGATGAGTGGCAAACGGTTAATCCAGAAGAACTGTTTGCGATGATACAGAACAACAGAAACGGGCAGCCAGATGAGGGTGTGTGCGATATACGGCATACAATTCACTAAGATGAACTATGTGTGATTAGGCAACACAATGGAAATGGTTCAACTGAACAAGATGTGTGTGATACACGGCAAACATGTTCGTAATCAAAAATGTATGCGAAGACCAATAATAACTCAGATGATTGCTGCTAATAAGCCATGTGATTTGCTCTGTCTACAGAAGAATAACATGTATATATATAACTGAAATAAACATCCAATTATATAAGTGACTATACAGATCATTCGCACACACCTCAATAAACAATTGCATGCATTCTAAAGTAGAAAAACGATCGTCTAGTCATCTACTTCTTGTGACGCTCCCGCCACTGCTCTGTGGCTCGATCCCTCGTCTGGGGCAGGAAGAAGATACTTCCTCATGTCAACAATCCGCTGTATATCTCGTAGCTTGTGTACGCGTCCTTGGCTGCGTACTTGACATGTTGTTCATCCAGTCTCTCATGCCAGACACTGTGCCAGGCGTTCTTGTCCTTCTTACTCTCATCCTTCATCTTCATGTAGTAGGGGTCGATGATGGCCGAGGTGAGGTCAACCAGGGAGTTTAGTTTGTTGTTGTCGCTGCCCCAGACCTTGTAGTGGTCTTGGATTTTGACAAGATTCGGGCATTTCATGCCCGAAACATTGAGCGCTTTTACATCGTTGGTGACGTCCACCGTAGCGAAACTGTAGTCGGAGCTCTTGATAAACATGGAGAAACGCTCGCAAGGCCTTGTGGCCAGGTGGTAGTGATAGACGAGGACCTCATGTCGCACGGACAACTGGGCGACGACAACCTTCTGATCGTGCCCGGCACGACCGATGGTGTACTCGAGGTCGAAGGCGACCACTTGGTACTTGTCCTCGGCAAAGCCATAGTTTGGATGGAGCTCTCCACCGAGACCCGATCGTTCGTGTACACCACCAAGAGGGCCTTCCCCCTTACGTGGGTGTCCACTATGTGATACGTGGTGAACTGCCCACTATTGTCGTTGTCGGCCGCGGGGAGCGCCATTGGAGCCACGGGGAGCGCCATTGGAACCGTTGGATGTCCTCTTTGTATGTGTCGTCATGCGTGTGCTTATTGTGTCGTGTGACGTGAGAGTTGAAGGTAAATGGCCGCAGGAATAAATGGGGGCCGGGCGGCCTATATTCTCGGTCCGTCCGCATGTCAGTTTTTGCAGCGGGTAACTGCATCGTCGCGCCGCGCCCGACGCAACGGCATGCACACGAACCTGCATGATCGTGCGCCGGCCCCAAACACTAGCAGCACGTGTGGAGGGACGAGGGCAGAGCACCCGGAGGGACGCGACAGCAGAGCGCGCGCGGCGGGACGCGAGCAAAGCGCGCCGTCCGCCTCAACCGCAAGCAACCACACGCATAGAGCAGTTGAACACGCAGGAAATGGTCGCCTACAAGCTGGTCGACAGTTGCGTCGCTACGTAGAGAGCGGCTGTGTGCTACCACCTCCGTCTTAGTCTATAGCCCCTTTTATATTCTGTGCCATACTTTGCCCTTAAATTTAACCAACAAAATGTTAATGCATGTTATAGAAATTATATAATTGGAAACTATGTTCAAATACGAATCCAACTATATAATCTTTGGCAACACACATTCATATTTTATTAGTTAAATCCTACTTATAAATCAGGACGGGGGTATAGTAGGTAATTAAAACGCAAATATTTTTTTATTAACATATGTATACGTGGCCTTTCGTCCTCCTCTCGCACGTCTTGTCACCCCGCTGCCGCAGACGGCTTACAGCGCAAGCTTGCGCAGCGCGCATGGTGCTACCTCTTGAGCTCTGCGTTGGTTTTCCCTTGAAGTGGAAAGGGTGATGCAGTAAAGTAGCATAAGTATTTCCCTCAGTTTTGAGAACCAAGGTATCAATTCAGTAGGAGGCCACGCTCAAGTCCCACGCACCTACACAAACAAATAAGAACCTCGCAACCAACGCGATAAAGGGGTTGTCAATCCCTTCACGGTCACTTACGAGAGTGAGATCTGATAGAGATGATAAGATAATATTTTTGGTATTTTTTATGATAAATACTAAAAGTAAAGAAAGCAAAATAAACGGTAATAGAAATAGCTTGTTGACGGGAGATTAATATGATGGAAAATAGACCCGGGGGCCATAGTTTTCACTAGTGGCTTCTCTCAAGATAGCATAAGTATTACGGTGGGTAAACGAATTACTGTCGAGCAATTGATAGAATTGAGCATAGTTATGAGAATATCTAGGTATGATCATGTATATAGGCATCACGTCCGTGACAAGTAGACCGACTCCTGCCTGCATCTACTACTATTACTCCACACATCGACCGCTATCCAGCATGCATCTAGAGTATTAAGTTCATAAGAACAGAGTAACGCTTTAAGCAAGATGACATGATGTAGAAGGATAAACTCATGCAATATGATATAAACCCCATCTTTTTATCCTCGATGGCAACAATACAATATGTGTCGTTTCCCCTACTTTCACTGGGATCGAGCACCGCAAGATTGAACCCAAAGCTAAGCACTTCTCCCATTGCAAGACAGATCAATCTAGTAGGCCAAACCAAACTGATAATTCGAAGAGACTTGCAAAGATAACCAATCATACATAAAAGAATTCAGAGAAGATTCAAATATTGTTCATAGATAATCTGGATCATAAACCCACAATTCATCGGATCTCGACAAACACACCGCAAAAGAAGATTACATCGAATAGATCTCCAAGAGAATCGAGGAGAACTTTGTATTGAGATCCAAAGAGAGAGAAGAAGCCATCTAGCTAATAACTATGGACCCGAAGGTCTGAGGTAAACTACGCACACATCATCGGAGAGACTATGGTGTTGATGTAGAAGCCCTCCGTGATCGATGCCCCCCTCCGGCAGGACGCCGGAAAAGGCCCCAAGATGGGATCTCACGGGTACAGAAGGTTGCGGCAGTGGAATTAGGTTTTCATGGTGCTCTTCGATGGTTTGGGGGTACATAGGTATATATAGGAGGAAGAAGTAGGTCGGTGGAGCCACGAGGGGCCCACGAGGGTGGAGGGCGCGCCCCTGCCTCGTGGCCTCCTCGTCGGTTGCTTGACGTCCACTCCAAGTCCTCTGGATCACGTTTGTTCCAAAAATCACGTTCCCGAAGGTTTCATTCCGTTTGGACTCCGTTTGATATTCTTTTTCTGCAAAACACTGAAATAGGCAAAAAACAACAATTTGGGCTGGGCCTCCGGTTAATAGGTTAGTCCCAAAAATAATATAAAAGTGTATAAATAAGCCCATTAAACATCCAAAACAGAATATATAATAGCATGGAACAATAAAAAATTATAGATACGTTGGAGACGTATCAAGCATCCCCAAGCTTAATTCCTGCTCGTCCTCGAGTAGGTAAATGATAAAAACATAATTTTTGATGTGGAATGCTACTTAGCATATTCCTTAATGTAATTTTCTCTATTGTGGCTTGAATGTTCAGATCCGAAAGACTCAAGATAAAAGTTTAATATTGACATGAAAATAATAATACTTCAAGCATACTAATAAAGCAATCATGTCTTCTAAAAATAACATGGCCAAAGAAAGTTATCCCTACAAAATCATATAGTCTGGCTATGCTCTATCTTCATCACACAAAGTATTTAATCATGCACAACCCCGATGACAAGCCAAGCAATAGTTTCATACTTTTGATGTTCTCAAACTTTTCAATCTTAACGCAATACATGAGCGTGAACCACGGATATAGCACTATAGGTGGAATAGAATGGTGGTTGTGGAGGAGACAAAAAGGAGAAGATAGTCTCACATCAACTAGGCGTATCAACGGGCTATGGAGATGCCCATTAATAGAGATCAATGTGAGTGAGTAGGGATTGCCATGCAACAGACGCACTAGAGCTATAAGTGTATGAAAGCTCAACAAAAGAAACTAAGTGGGTGTGCATCCAACTTGCTTGCTCACGAAGACCTAGGGCAATTTGAGGAAGCCCATCATTGGAATATACAAGCCAAGTTCTATAATGTAAAGTTCCCACTAGCATATGAAAATGACAACATAGGAGACTCTCTATCAATGAAGATCATGGTGCTACTTTGAAAATGACAAGTGTGGTAAAAGGATAGTAACATTGTCCTTCTCTCTTTTTCTCTCAATTGTTTTATTTGGGCCTTTTCTCTTTCTTTTTATGGCCTCTTTTTTTTCTTTTTTCTTCTTCTTTTTTCTATTTTTCGTCCGGAGTCTCATCCCGACTTGTGGGGGAATCATAGTATCCATCATCCTTTCCTCACTTGGGACAATGTGCTAATAATGATGATCATCACACTTTTATTTACTTACAACTCAAATATTACAACTCAATACTTAGAACAAAATATGACTCTATGTGAATGCCTCCGACGGTGTACCGGGATATGCGATGAATCAAGAGTGACATGTATGAAAGAATTATGAAGGTGGCTTGCCACAAATACGATGTCAACTACATGATCATGCAAAGCAATATGACAATGATGGAGCGTGTCATAGTAAACGGAACGGTGGTAAGTTGCATGGCAATATATCTCGGAATGGCTATGGAAATGCCATGATAGGTAGGTATGGTGGCTATTTTGAGGAAGGTAATGGTGGGTGTATGATACCGGCGAAAGGTGCACGGTATTTGAGAGGCTAGCAATGGTGGAAGGGTGAGAGTGCGTATAATCCATGGACTCAACATTAGTCAAAAGAACTCATATACTTGTTGCAAAAATCTATTAGTTATCGAATCAAAGTACTACGCGCATGCTCCTAGGGGGATTGATTGGTAGGAAAAGACCATCGCTCGTCCCCGACCGCCACTCATAAGGAAGACAATCAATAAATAAATCATGCTCCGACTTCATCACATAACGGTTCACCATACGTGCATGCTACGGGAATCACAAACTTTAACACAAGTATTTCTCAAATTCACAACTACTCAACTAGCATGACTCTAATATCACCATCTTCATATCTCAAAACAATTATCAAGTATCAAACTTCTCATAATATTCAATGCACTTATAAGAAAGTTTTTACTAATCTTGGATGCCTATCATATTAGGACTAATTTCACATCTTAAGCAAATTACCATGCTGTTTTGTAGGACTCTCAAAATAATATAAGTGAAGCATGAGAGATCAATAATTTCTATAAAATAAAACCACCGCCGTGCTCTAAAAGATATAGGTGAAGCACTAGAGCAAAAACTATATAGTTCAAAAGATATAAGTGAAGCACATAGAGTATTCTAACAAATTCCGAATCATGTGTGTCTCTCTCAAAAGGTGTGTACAGCAAGGATGATTGTGGTAAACTAAAAAGCAAAGACTCAAATCATACAAGACGCTCCAAGCAAAACACATATCATGTGGTGAATAAAAATATAGCTCCAAGTAAAGTTACCGATAGACGAAGACGAAAGAGGGGATGCCTTCCGGGGAATCCCCAAACTTAGGCTTTTGGTTGTCCTTGGATTTTACCTTGGGGTGCCTTGGGCATCACCAAGCTTAGACTCTTGCCAATCCTTGTTCCATAATCCATCAAATCTTTACCCAAAACTTGAAAACTTCACAACACAAAACTTAACAGAAAATCTCGTGAGCTCCGTTAGCGAAAGAAAACAAAACACCACTTTAAGGTACTGTAATGAACTCATTCTTTATTTATATTGGTGTTAAACCTACTGTATTCCAACTTCTCTATGGTTTATAAGCTCTTTTACTAGCCATAGATTCATCAAAATAAGCAAACAACACGCGAAAAACAAAATCTGTCAAAAACAGAACAATCTGTAGTAATTTGTAACTAACGCAAACTTCTGGAACTCAGAAAAATATACCAACATAGGATGACCTAGATAATTTGTTTATTGATCTACTTCAATTGGAATCAGTATTTTATCACGTTCTGGCGATTTTTAACAATTGTTTTCGTGAACAGAAAGTTTCTGGAATTTTCAGCAATATCAAATAACTATCATCCAAGAAGATCCTATAGGTCTAACTTGGCACAAACACTAATTAAAACATAAAAAATCTAACCAGAGGCCAAATGGATTATTTATTCCTAAACAGAACCAAAAAGCAAAAAACTAAAATAAAATTGGGTTGCCTCCCAACAAGCGCTATCGTTTAACGCCCCTAGCTAGGCATAAAAGCGAGGATAGATCTAGGTATTGCCATCTTTGGTAGGCAATCCATAAGTGGCTCTCACAATAGATTCATATGGTAATTTAATTTTCTTTCTAGGGAAGTGTTCCATGCCTTTCCTTAGCGGAAATTGGAATCTAATATTCCCTTCCTTCATATCAATAATTGCACCAATTGTTCTAAGGAAAGGTCTACCAAGAATAATAGGACATGAAGGATTGCAATCTATATCAAGAACAATGAAATTTACGGGTACATAGTTCCTATTTGCAACAATAAGAACATCATTAATTCTTCCCATGGGTTTCTTAATGGTGGAATCCGCAAGGTGCAAGTTTAAAGAACAATCATCAAATTCACGGAAACCTAGCAAATCACACAAAGTTTTTGGAATCGTGGAAACACTAGCTCCCAAATCACACAAAGCATAACATTCATGATCTTTAATTTTAATTTTAATAGTAGGTTCCCACTCATCATAAAGTTTTCTAGGGATAGAAACTTCCAATTCAAGTTTTTCTTCGTAAGATTGCATCAAAGCATCAACGATATGTTTAGTAAAAGCTTTATTTTGACTATAAGCATGAGGAGAATTTAGCACGGATTGCAACAAGGAAATACAATATATCAAAGAGCAATTATCATAATTAAATTCCTTGAAATCCAAGATAGTGGGTTCATTGCTATGTAAAGTTTTAACCTCTTCACTCCCACTTTTATCAATTTTTGCATCAAGATCTAAAAACTCCGAATTTTTCGGACGCCTTCTAACTAAAGTTGACTCATCTCCAGTCCCATCATTATAAAGATTCATATTGCAAAACAAAGATTTAATAGGGGACACATAAATAACTTTTAGATCTTCATCTTTATTCTCATAAAAATTAGAAGAACACGCTTTTACAAAGCAATCTTTTTTAGCACGCATCCTAGCGGTTCTTTCTTTGCACTCATAAATGGAAATTCTCATAGCTTTGAGAGACTCATTGATATCATGCTTAGGTGGAATAGATCTAAGCTTTAAAGAATCAACATCAAGAGAAATTCTATCCACGTTCCTAGCCAATTAGTCAACTTTAAGCAATTTTTCTTCAAGCAAAGCATTGAAATTCTTTTGTGAATTCATAAACTCTTTAACACTAGTCTCAAAATAAGAGGGCAACTTATTAAAATCTCCATAAGAATTGTTGTAGGAATTACCATAATTATTAGAGGAATTACTAGGGAACGGCCTAGGATTAAAGTTTCCTCTATACGCGTTGTTACCAAAATTATTCCTACCAACAAAATTCACATCCATAGATTCATTATTATTCTCAATCAAAGTAGACAAAGGCATATCATTAGGATAGGAAGAAACACTCTTATTAGCAAACAATTTGATAAGTTCATCCATCTTTCTAGTCAAAACATTAATTTCTTCTATCGCATGCACTTTTTTACTAGTAGATCTTTCAGTGTGCCATTGAGAATAATTAACCATAATATTATCTAGGAGTTTAGTAGCTTCTCCTAAAGTGATTTCCATAAAAGTGCCCCCCGCGGCCGAATCTAAAAGGTCTCTGGAAGCAAAATTCAATCCGGCATAATTTTTTTGTATAATCATCCATAAATTCAAACCATGTGTAGGGCAATTACATATCATTAATTTCATTCTCTCCCAAGCTTGTGCAACATGTTCATGATCAAGTTGCTTAAAATTCATAATATCGTTTCTAAGAGAGATGCGGGACGAAAATACTTAGAGATAAAAGCATCTTTGCACTTATTCCAAGAATCAATACTATTTTTAGGCAAAGACGAAAACCAAGTTTTAGCACGATCTCTAAGCGAAAACGGGAATAGCTTCAATTTAACAATATCATTATCCACATCTTTCTTCTTTTGCATATCAGACAAATCAACAAAGCTATTTAGATGGGTAGCGGCATCTTCAGTAGGAAGGCCGACGAATTGATCTTTCATGACAAGATTCAGCAAGGCAGCATTAATTTCACAAGATTCAGCTTCGGTAAGAGGAGCAATCGGAGTGCTAAGAAAATCATTGTTGTTGGTATTGGTAAAGTCACACAATTTAGTATTGTCTTGAGCCATCGTGACAAACAAGCAATCCAACACACAAGCAAACAAGAGGCAAGCAAAAAAGAGGCGAACGGAAAAAGAGGGCGAATAAAACGGCAAGGGTGAAGTCGGGGAGAGAAAACGAGAGGCAAATGGCAAATAATGTAATGCGAGGGATAAGAGTTTATGATGGGTACTTGGTATGTCTTGACTTGTGCGTAGACTCCCCGGCAACGGCGCCAAAAATCCTTCTTGCTACCTCTTGAGCACTGCGTTCGTTTTCCCTTGAAGAGGAAAGGGTGATGCAGTAAAGTAGCGTAAGTATTTCCCTCAGTTTTTGAGAACCAAGGTATCAATCCAGTAGGAGGCCACGCTCAAGTCCCACGCACCTACACAAACAAATAAGAACCTCGCAACCAACGCGATAAAGGGGTTGTCAATCCCTTCACGGTCACTTACGAGAGTGAGATCTGATAGAGATGATAAGATAATATTTTTGGTATTTTTATGATAAATACTAAAAGTAAAGAAAGCAAAATAAACTGTAATAGAAATAGCTTGTTGACGGGAGATTAATATGATGGAAAATAGACCCGGGGGCCATAGGTTTCACTAGTGGCTTCTCTCAAGATAGCATAAGTATTACGGTGGGTAAACGAATTACTGTCGAGCAATTGATAGAATTGAGCATAGTTATGAGAATATCTAGGTATGATCATGTATATAGGCATCACGTCCGTGACAAGTAGACCGACTCCTGCCTGCATCTACTACTATTACTCCACACATCGACCGCTATCCAGCATGCATCTAGAGTATTAAGTTCATAAGAACGGAGTAACACTTTAAGCAAGATGACACGATGTAGAAGGATAAACTCATGCAATATGATATAAACCCCATCTTTTTATCCTCGATGGCAACAATACAATACGTGTCGTTTCCCCTACTGTCACTGGGATCGAGCATCGCAAGATTGAACCCAAAGCTAAGCACTTCTCCCATTGCAAGAAAGATCAATCTAGTAGGCCAAACCAAACTGATAATTCGAAGAGACTTGCAAAGATAACCAATCATACATAAAAGAATTCAGAGAAGATTCAAATATTGTTCATAGATAATCTGGATCATAAACCTACAATTCATCGGATCTCGACAAACACACCGCAAAAGAAGATTACATTGAATAGATCTCCAAGAGAATCGAGGAGAACTTTGTATTTAGATCCAAAGAGAGAGAAGAAGCCATCTAGCTAATAACTATGAACCCGAAGGTCTGAGGTAAACTACTCACACATCATCGGAGAGGCTATGGTGTTGATGTAGAAGCCCTCCGTGATCGATGCGCCCCTCCGGCAGGACGCTAGAAAAGGCCCCAAGATGGGATATCATGGGTACAGAAGGTTGCGGCAGTGGAATTAGGTTTTCGTCGTGCTCTTCAATGGTTTGGGGGTACGTAGGTATATATAGGAGGAAGAAGTAGGTCGGTGGAGCCACGAGGGGCCCACGAGGGTGGAGGGCGCGCCCAGGAGGGTAGGCGCGCCCACTGCCTCGTGGCCTCCTCGTCGGTTGCTTGACGTCCACTCCAAGTCCTCTGGATCACGTTTGTTCCAAAAATCACGTTCCCGAAGGTTTCATTCCATTTGGACTCCGTTTGATATTCTTTTTCTGCAAAACACTGAAATAGGCAAAAAAACAGCAATTTGGGCTGGGCCTCCGGTTAATAGGTTAGTCCCAAAAATAATATAAAAGTGTATAAATAAGCCCATTAAACATCCAAACTAGAATATATAATAGCATGGAAGAATCAAAAATTATAGATACGTTGGAGACGTATCACATGGCCGTTCTTTTGGCCAAACGGTGGCTCGAAGTGGCGCTAATGAATCGTCGGTTAGCCCGTTCCCGCGCAAGCCTCCCGCCCGACTAGGTGAAATCCCCCAAAATCCCAATGCTTACCGGCCTGCTATATAAACCCTCATGGCCGGTGAGTCCTGCGTCGCATTTCCCCCTCTCTCCCTGTAGCTTATCTCGTCTGCTTCTCCCACAATCCCCAATGGCACCTGTCCGTCGTCATCGCTCAGCCATTCTGTCGTCATCAGAGGACAGCTCCAGCTAGGAGGCTACACCACGGCGGCGGCGCAGTCCCCGACATAGTGTAGTGCACGTGGCGTCCCTGTTGGGTGTACGCGGAACACCCACCACATGCTCCGCCGCCGCTGCCAGTCGACAGCTGTTGCCGGCCGCCTTTACCGCCACACCACCGTCGAAAGCCAGGGCCATCGCCCGCTCCGTCGCCACGGCCCGAACGCGGGAGGTGGCCGTCGTGGCCGCCACCCCACCGCCGGCCATCGTGGCCGCCACCCCACCGCCGGCCATCGTGGCCATCACCCGCTCCGCCACCGCGGCCCGAAGGCGGGAGGTGGTGGTCGCGGCCGCCACCCATCGTCGGCCACCAGCCCACCGTCGACCGCCGGGGTCATCACCCGCTCCGCCACCGCCGCCCGAAGGCGGGAGCCAGAGGTGGAGGCCCGTAAATGCGTCAGTGACCTTGCGCGCTACACCGAGTCCCTACGGGAGGAGGAGGAGCTCCTCATCGAGCACGCAAAGAGCCTTACCGCCGCGGTGGCCGTGACACATGCCGCCTCAGAGGCAAGGAATCAAGAGATCAACGAGGAGAACCACCGCTTCGAGAGGGGTCGTCTGGAGCGGTAGAGGGCGTTCGAGGTGAGCATCGCTGAAGGTGCAGCAGCGGCAGACACCGTATTGCAGTTGTCCATCTCGTCGGTAGGATCCTCCTCCTCTGCCTCTTACTAAGCGCGCTCGGTAGAGGAAAGGCTGCCGAAAGCAGTACAGAGCCCCTCCGTAGTAGTAGTATTTAGGGGCTATTTTGTTCAGTTCATCTGACTATAGATGTGGTGGAACTGTACAACATACTTAAAATTAGCTAGTATATATAGTTGAACTAGCTTTTTCAGTACGTGGTTGGCAACAATTAAGGAAAAGTTTGGTCCGTTCAGCTGTCGAGTTGAACTGTTTGTATAAAGAACGACTGCTTAATCTATGAATGAAATCTATGCTTAATTACCAAATTTTAATAGCAAAAATTAGATAGTGCTAGTGATTTTTAGCTGCGTATTTTGACAAATCGCAGTGTTACAAGGTTGACAAATGGCAATGTTACTAGATCAACAAATGTCAATCTTTCCAGTTTGACAAATGGCAACATACCCAATATGACAGATGCAAATCTTACCAAATTGTTTGTACGTGGTTGCACACGGGTCATCCAATACAACCGTTTGCGTTGAAGGGATGTACAAATCCTGCTCGCCACATTTTCTCTTGGCTTAGCGCCGAAGTCTGGCTTTGCATACCGTATTCAATCTGAACCGTTTGCGTTGAAGAGATGCACAAATCCTGCGCTGCGAATTTACCCTTGACTTAAGGGGTAAGACCATAGCTCTCACTTTGCATACGGGTGTTATATCTAAAACGTTTGTGATCAAGAGCTGCACAAATCCTGCTCGGCACATTTTCCCTTGGCTCCCTGGGGAATCTGTCGGTTTGCATACGTGTGTTCTAACTAAAACGTTTGCGATGAGTGTTTTATATTTAAAAACTATTGGCATTTTTTTCAAAAGAAAATCGTTTGATAAGTCTGTACATTAAGAGAGAAAAATGAAAGTTCGTTCAACCCACATCTTTCATTCAGCCACACTGCGAATTTATATTCATATGATCGAGATACAGTATTAAACCCCCCAAAAAACTATTTTCGGCGGCGGCGGAGATGGCATGTCGCGCCGTTGTTGTCGTTGTCGTCCTCCGGGACTCCATTGTTGAAGTCTTCAAGGCAGCGCATATTGTTCTTCACTTGGAAATCAAACATCATCGCACGATCGACGAGCGGGGTGCGGGAGGACGGCAACTGGTGGCGTTGAGAGGTAGCGGTCGACGGCGGCGTCCCATGCCGCTGAGGGGGGTGCGCGCACGGGCACGGGCGCAACGGGTACAGCCAAACGCACGGGGACCAATGCCGCGGTGGGTGGAGGGGCGCGCACGGGAACGGGCGCTGGCGCTGGCATGTACACGAGCTCGCCCAGGTCCACGGAGACCTCGCTGATGCCCGCGGCTTCCAGCTCTGCGATAGTGCTCGGCGACCAGCTTGTCAATGCTACGGGGATGGTCGCTGGCGCGGGCGTGGGGATGGGAGCTGGGACGGGAGCGGGGGCAGCAACCACCGCGGCCAGCTTGTTTAGGGCCATGTCCACGAGGCCCCATTCCTCCTTATTTTCTATCTCCTTCGGCTCGGAGTCGACTTCACCAAACTAGAAGACTAGTGGCAGTTGATCCTTCTGCGCCATGGCGTTGGTGGAGATCTGCGGGAGGGAGGGGAATGGAAGGCGAACAGTAAGGCCGCCCATATTAAACAGCGGCTCGGGCGCCATTAATGGAAAGGATGCGAGCAAGGCGGCCATGGAAGTCAAAGGGCTTGCTTCCCAGTGAGCCTGCGCAGCGTACAGCTCGCACGCTTCCCGGTGAGCCTGCGCGTTGGAGGACATCTTGCATGCCTCTCGGTCAGCCAACGCACCGGACTGCGCTCGCACGCCTCCCGTTCAGTCAAGCAGCTGTCCGCACGACACCTCCTATAGCCATTAAAACCAAGACACGTGGCATCACGTGAATGGTTAACAGAACACACATGATTTGAAATATACAAACGTTTGAGATATTAAAGTGGCAGCTATTTTTAAAAAATGCCTTTGTTGGCTGTTATTCGAGTGCGCCTTCTTTCAAAATGGACACAAAAAATACCTCAGCATGCCGGTGCCATTCCATGATAGCATGCCAAGTTTCATGAATTTCAGACGAATTTTGGATTTACCAGAATTTAAAAATAAAGTATCTCAACATTTTGCCGGCAATCAATAGTGCCATGGTGTTTGAAATCCATTCCCATTTCTTGCATGGGACCTAAGCATGCACCCAAGGACACAAATTTCATATGTCAACCCATTTTTCTGCACTGGAGTATGTGCATGTAGTTCAAATTTGAATTATGCACATCAAATGCCTAGAAAACCTAGTTAATGTATAAAAATGTCCAAGCGAACCCCGAAAAATCCGAAAAATTGACACAACACTCCTGTCGTTTTATGTTGACACTAGAAAAAATTTGAAAGCAAGAAGAGACAACGGATATCGTTTCGTCCCCAAGGGTGGCATGTTCCCTCCCGAAACCATCAGACTTGTTGTGAGAAGCTCTGGTTTGCGAGAACTTTATACCCAAACTTGCCCCAAATGGGACAATTTTTTTTACCACAGCATGTTGATGCCGCTCCATGATAGCATGTCAATTTTCATGAACCTCAGACGAGTTTTGGATTTACTAGAATTTAAAAACCATGTATCTCAATGTTTGCGGCCGAGCGACGGTGGCAAGGCGTTTGACATTCATTCCCATTTCTTGCATGGGACCTAAGCATGCAGCCAAGGACACAAATTTGATTTTTCAAACAATTTACATGCACTGGAGCATGTGCCTGTAGTTCAAATTTGAATTATGCACATAAATGCATAGAAAACTCAGTTAATGTATAAAAATGTCCAAACGAGTCCCGAATTTTTTTTAAAATTAACACAACACTCATGTTGTTCTATGTTGACACTAGAAAAAAATGAAATCAAGAAGAGGTAACATATATCGTTTCGTCCAGAAAGGTGAAACGTTCCCTACCGTAACCATGAGGCTTGTTGTGAGAAGCTCTGGTTTGTGAGAAACTTATATACCCCAACCTGCTCCAAATGGGACAATATTTTTACCACTCCAAGTTGATGCCGTTCCATGCTAGCATGTCAAGTTTCATAAATTTCAGACGCATTTTCGATTTACTAGAATTTAAAAACCATGTATCTCAATGTTAGCGGCCGAGCGACGGTGACAAGGTGTTTGCCATTCATTCTCATTTCTTGCATGGGACTTAAGCATGTAACCAATGACACACATTCCAATTTTGAACGCATTTATATGCACTGGAGCATGTGCACATAGTTCAAATTTGAATTATGCACATGTATGCATAAAAAAAACTAAGTTAATGTATAAAAATGTCCAAACGAACCCCAAAAATCCCAAAAATTGACACAACACTCGTGTTGTTCTATGTTGACACGAGAAAAGTTTTGAAAGTAAGAAGAGGCAACAGGTATCGTTTCGCCCCCCAAGGTGGCATGTTCCTTACTGAAATCATGAGGCTTGTTGTGTGAGAAGCTCTGGTTTGCGAGAAGCTTAGACCCAAACCTGCCCCAAATGGGACAATATTTTTACCACGGCATGTCGATGCTGTTCCATGATATCATGTCAAGTTTCATGAATTTCAGACGAGTTTTCGATTTACTAGAATTTGAAAACCATGTTCTCAAAGTTAGCGGCTGAGCGACAGTGTCAAGGTGTTTGACATTCATTCTCATTTCTTGCATGTGACCTAAGCTTGCAACCAAGGAAAACCATTTGATTTTCCAACCCATGTTTATGGACTGGAGCATGTGCATGTAGTTCAATTTTGAATTATGCACATAAATGCCTATAAAACTCAGTTAACGTATAAAAATGTCCAAATGATACCCCAAAAAAATCCAAAATTTAACACGACACTCCTGTTGTTCTATGTTGACAGCAGGAAAAAATTAAAAGGAAGAAGAGGCGACGAATATCGTTTTGTCCACAAAGGTGACACGTTTCCCTAACGGAACAATGAGGCTTCTTGTGAGAAGCTCTGGTTTGTGAGAAACTTATACCATAACCTGCCCCAAATGGGACAATATTTTTTACCCCAGCATGTTGATGCCATTCCATGATAGCATGCCAAGGTTCATGAATTTCAGACGGGTTTTGGATTTACTAGAATTACAAAAGCAAGTACCTCAACGTTTGCCGGAGAGCCACGGTGCCGTGGTGCTCGAAATTCATCCCCATTTCTTGCATGGGACATAATCATAAACCCATGGACACATATATGATTTTACAACCCATGTAGGTGCACTGGAGCATGCGCATGTAGTTTAATTTTTAATTGTGCACCTGAAATGGCCAGAAAACCAATTTAACGTATAAAATGTCCAAACGAACCCTGAATAATTCCAATTCTTTTACGACACACATATAGTTGCATGTTCACTGCAGATAAAAGTTCTAGCAATTAAAACACCTTCCATTGCCGCCATGACCCCATTATGTAATCCAAATGAAGATGAAAAATCAAGTAGATCTCACACAGTTTATTATCACGAACCGTGTGAGATGTAGTACAAAATATCCTGGAGCACCGTCGGTGTATAGTACGCCTATGGCTTACGCGAGAAGGTGCGTCGGCTACAGTCCACAGCCGGCTTGTCAAGCACACTAGCTCGCTCCCCAAATATCATTTCACTGCTCAATCATCGCCGGTGAAAGATGGGGACGTGGACCCGCGTCATGAGGGCAACTTCGGCGGCCCACTCCGGTGAGAGCGCGGCCATAGCCGCCATGCGCGTGCTAATAAGGTGCATGAGCGCGACCGCAATTTGCGACCGGGCGGCCAAGACAGCCCAAACGGCCGCTGTTGCTTCTCAGGTGGCGGCATCAACATCTGCCTCGGTGATAGCAATTGGCGAGAGCGGCACAACAGCTGCCAGTTTTGCAGCGGCTGCCTTAGCCCTGATGGAGGCCACCCACGACCATGTCAAGGCCGCCCACGCCAATCTCGTGGCGGTCACCGCACAAATCGAACGAAGCTTCTCCGACAACGGTCGACAACCCATGACAGAAGAGTTGGCAATCACTGAGAGCGTTCGAGCAGCCGTCCGTTCCTCTGCCACATACTTTGCCACGACGGAGCCCGTCCAAGCCCAGATCGCGGCCGCCCACGCCCAACTCGTGGCGACCTTTTTCAAAGAGATGGCGGACACGGATGGCGAGATGCTTGCCGAGTATGGTTCGATGGATGCCATGGAGCCCCTTCCCCATGAGACCATCGGGCACGAGCTGGACATGGAGGAGGCGGCGGAGATCGACGAGCACCAGCCGTAGTAGTACTCTTTGTTTTGTTTAATTAAGAGCGCCGGTCTTTAATTTGTTAGAGTAATGTTTAGGTCAACTAGCTCTGTTTAATTGCTGAACTTGCTCGATTAAGAAGTGTGGGTGTGCTGTAGTCTCCTTTGTGTACCCAAATTACGCAATGACGTGGATGACCACTGTAACCAGGGAAATTCGAACCAAAATTTTTGACGGTCAAACTCATCACACATGGGTTAAGCTATCTGAATCGTTTGTGATATTCACATATCGTACATAGTTCCGAATAAGGGACCGTGTTTGATGACACTTTGCGCGCCAGTTTTTTCGCTGAACCGATTCAAAAATTTCAGCTTCCGCGGAAATATCTACCTCCCCGCCCCTCCCCCTTACCAAAAGCCACATTTCCCCTGTTTCCGACTTCCTTTCCAAGTTGAAACCTTCACTCCTTGCTTGCTGCGCCGCCTCCTCGCAGGCGACCCTCCTTCACCCTGCTCGGCCTTGTCTATCCAGGCAGGTAATCCACACCCGACCCCCATCCTCCTCCTCCTTCCACATCCCACATGCCCCGACCGCCGGCGCGACACCTTCCACCCAAATCATCGACCCCTCCACCAAATAAGCGCTTCCCTAAGCCATGGTGCACGCAGTATAGCCAGGAGCTCAAGGATCATTTGGCAGCGGAGAAGCAAATCGTGGCCACACGCGTGGATGAGGTCGCGATGGCTGCCATTCGTGCCGACCCCCAGATCTTGGAGGAGCACCTTGCCATTTGCTAGCTATGCCGGTTAAGCATGCTCGGTTTACCCGTTGCGTGTGCTGCTCCTGCCTTTCCTTAACCAATTCTAGTGAATTGTGCTATCTAATTTTACCATGCAATCTGTTCCTCTAGTGTATATGTTCTATATGTCATGTAGTGTGGTGCTCACTTATTAACTGTTTGGTTAATTAGTTGTCGTCTTCAGTTAACTGTTTGGTTCAATTATGCAAATGTGATGTTCAATTCTTTAGGCTGCAATTTTGTATTGTCTTCCATGTGAGAAATAAATCGAATTTATCTTTAAAAAATACATGAGAAACGAATACAATTGCTATATTTCCAAGTTGTCAAGCATGCTTGGTTTGGTTAACTGTCTGATCTTCTAGTATGTTATACATTGTGCAATGTGGTGCTCAGTTAACGTATGGTTCATTTGTTTTGGTGTTTAGTTAACTGTTTGGTTCAATTCTGTAATGCGATGTTCAATTGTTGTGGGTGCATTCTGTTATTGTATACCATGTGAGAAGTAAATCGAATTTGGCTGTACTAAATACATGAGAAACAAATAAAATTGCTATATTTCCAAGTTGTTAAGCATACTTGGTTTGGTTAACTGTCTGATCTTCTATTAGGAGTATGTTATATTGTGCAATGTGGTGCTCAGTTAGCATTTCGTTCATTTGTTGTGGTGTTTAGTTAACTGTTTCGTTCAATTCTGTAATTCAATGTTCAATTATTGTAGGTGCATTCTGTTATTTTATATCATGTGAGGAATAAATTGAACTTGGTTGTACTAAATACATGAGAAACAAATACAATTTCTATATTTCCAAGTTATTAAGTATGCTTGGTTTGGTTAACTGTCTGATATCTATTAGGAGCAGTGGCGGAGCTAGAGTTTGAGATCAGGGTGGTCCGTGCCCAAAAAAAATCATAAGAAATATCACATGTGAATGTTCTAACTAAACAATATCACATAGAAATAGATTAATATGGTCTCAAGTCTAATTTTTTTTATAAACATGGCTATATAGTACATACTACATGGACCATAATACATACCTTGAGAAGTCCTTCCATTAATTCTTTGGTCACATCTGGTATAGCCCCTGCCTTTTTCTTCCCTATCTTGTCTCCGGTCCTCTTCATTCATCTGCAATAAGAATTTCTATCATTAACGCTATTTGGAGCCAAAATTATGTGCAAAATAATGCATGTGTTCAGTTCATCCACAAGATAGGATAGCACAACAAAAACACAAACCCTAAATCAGAAATTGGGGAAGCAGACATTTAGTATTTGATAACTTCAATTGGGCTGACTTTATGACTTGCTGCCGCCGGAATGGGGCACTTGGGGCACTCGGCGGCGGTCGCCGGCTGTGCAGCCACGCAGCCGGCAAGGGCGCAGCGGCGTAGGGCAAGGGCAGGGGCGCGAGGCGGGATCCTCCTCGGCGGCTGGGCTCCGGCCGGCGACTGGCGAGGGCGAGGCAGGGCACGACCGCACGGCTCTGGGAGGGCTTCGGGACGAGGCCGCTGTGCCCTCGCTCGTGTGGACGACAGGAGGACGGTGTGGCTTGGGCTGCGTTTGTCCGTGGGTCATCAGGCAAAGTTTTATTGGGCCAATTGTTTTTCTCTGGCCCAGTTAAAAATTCATAGGTATATAAGCGGATCCAAAATCCCAGGGTGGGCCGCGGCCCACCCTGGCCACCCTGTAGCTCCGCCCCTGATTAGGAGTATGTTATATTGTGCAATGTGGTGCCCAGTTAATGTTTGGTTCATTTGTTGTGGTGTTTAGTTAACTGCTTGGTTCAATTATGCAATGCGATGTCCAATTGTCGTGGGTAGAATTTTGTATTGTTGTGCATTTGAGGAATAAATCGAATTTGGCTACAAGTGCTACATTTCCTAGTTCTTAATCATGCTTGGTTTGGATAAATGGGTTTTTCATGTGGCTTGAATTAATCTGATGAATCTGCAATGTGCTTATTTTTCATCAACATATTTTACTGATAGCGTGCAAACCCTCACTTAACCTAATGACTAACTACCTTATATGTGTTGCAGGAAAACAATGGGAAGCACTGAGGTTTACAATCGAGGTTAGCACATGCATGATCCGTTGTCTAATAGAACATTATTGTGCAATTGCAGGAATCATTCTAATATTTAGGTTTTTAACAATATGGTCTTGCACATGTAGGTCCTGCTGTCAGAGGTTTTGACCCACTGTTCGGCCCTTTTTGCATATGGGGAAGTGAGTTGTCCATGAATATCAATCAAGTCAAGAAACTCAGAAAGATTGTTAGGATAAAGAAATTAGCGACAAAAAACAACAAGATCTTTGTCTACACAATGAAGAAGACAAGATGGTACTAACAATTATACCTTGCCTTTTTTATTTCTTTGCCCCATTTCCAATATAGAGAAGATATTTATGCACATCCTTGTTTTCAGGCCTTTCCAAAGCAGTTCACTGATGATTACCTCTCAAACCACCTCTATGGTCAGGAGGCGAGGAAGGTTTTCATACAACACCCACGGTTCAATATTGAAGTGTTCCTGAAGAGGACGAAGGATGGACGGTCAATCATGCACAGACACTGGCCTAAAGTTGCAAAGACCTTCAACATCAATGAAGGCTCAATATTCGCATTCCGCTTCAGCAGTTTTTCAGATGAGATGCATCTGTCTATGTACCGTCTATGATGCTAATTTTGAAAGGTTTTAGATGTTGCATGTGAAACTTGGTGCTGGTGCAGTAGTGTAATGGGGTAGCTGAGTGCTGAAGCTATATCATGTTGTACTCTAATGTATTTCAATTATGAAATCCTGCCTCCTTAATATGGAAATGAAATATATTATGGGCTTAATATGAATGTCAATTAGATTAATAAATAGATTATTAATAATAGGGCAATTAGTCTGCTAATGACCAATTAGCCTGACCAATTAGCCTGACCAATTAGCCTGCTAATTGGGTTTCTCTATTGCAAACGGTTATTGAGAAAACACCGTGGGCGATGACCTCAGGCAATGCACACAGTTTCTAGGAATAAATCGTGTTGGATCAATGAATAATCACACATGACATCCTCTTGAAAATTGTTTGCGTTAGGCCACCTTGCGCAAACGTTTACCACATAATTTTTTTTGTGATGGACAACCTTTGTCACACAGTTTTTTCTACGCACCATGTGTGATGCATTTCTATAACGCAAACAATAAAATTGTTAATATCGTGTGCAATGGCAACACTGTCACAAACGATTTAACGGGGAAAATTGTATGTGATGTACCTGCAAACGGAAACATTTTCCTTGGAGCGACTGTGTGGGATGTACATACGAACGGAAACGTTTAGCGGGGACTAACTGTGTGGGATGTACTTACGACCGAAAACAATTTTGCATGTATAATTGTATTTTTTGAGCACTACTGTACATATAACCGTATTTGATCGCTCGCCGGTCGTACAAGACCTCATTTTGTCGAGCGTGTGTGCCAGGAGGGCATATCCCCGACGATTTCTGGGTTGTGTGGGAAGGACCCCCTATCACCCACACTTACTTGGCGACGGTTCCAAATGCTGTCGCGGAAAGGGGTTACAAGCCGTTTGTATAACACCTCGCTGTACCAGTGTAAGTAACTTTATATATAGCCAATCTCAATAGTTTTAAATCCATAGGCAGTTAACTTCTATTAAGTTTGACAATGCAAGTTGTAGAGTTCAATTAAAAAACTGGAGGCAATTAAACCATATATTCACAAGCCTATAGCACTATCCATCAATATCTATAGTGAGGCACCTATGCAAAAACTAACATGAAAATATGGAGGTGGTGAGAAAGTTGTATCCTATGAATAGCCCAACAAATGTGAAGAACCAATAGTCATATTCTTTTTTATACCAAAATTGCAATAGTTTAGATACAATGTATATAATACATCATATTGGCATTTTGAGACACTCCTAGCACTAGCTATGTATTTTTTTGATCCAAATATCGCGTGTTATAACTGACCACGAGACAAATACAGTGGGGGTGCTAAATAATATTTAGCCTCTTCCCATTTTTGCCAAAATAATATGGTGTCTTGGTTATCCTGGAGTAGACGTGATTATGTGTAAATAACTAAGATGAACATGCAACGATGCATTGCATAACTTCCCATGAGTCACTTAGTAACTCATACTACTACTCATAGTACTTCATGCGACATCAACTTCGGCGATTACAGCCTCGATCATCCTTATAAGAACGAATGAATTAGTGGCTTTGGTATTACCCTTTATGAAGAAAGAAAATGATATAACAACTAAATCAAAATCAAAATAATGAGTTTTTCTAAGAAAAAAATGAATTGTTGCCATTAGTATTAGCCTTTTTGAAGAAAGAATATGATTTTAAAAAAAGACAAAATATGCGCACAACATGCACAAATTGCACCTTTTAAAAATATGTAAAAATAAGCATATGATAGTGGAATTTACACGCAAAAAATCCTACGAATGAATGAATTTGTGGCATCGGTATTACCCTTAAAGAATAAACAAAAGGAAATAACAACTAAATCAAAATCAAAATAATAAAGTGTTATAAGGAACAATGAAGTAGTGACATTGGTATTACTCTTTTAAGAAAAAATATAATGATTTTTAAAAATTGCACGCAACTTTACACTAAAATTGCAGTTTTTGTAGTAGTATGCAAAGAACAGTCATGTAATAGTGTAATTTTCACACACATAACATAGTATTTGTGTGTATATATTTACACTCGCCCAACATCCCAAAATACCTAAACATAAAAAATAAAAACCAACTAATAAAGAAAAAACAGAAGGAGAAACACATAAAAACAGAAAAAAAAACAAAGTGAGAGAGGGACTGCTGGGCGACATAGGCAATGGGCTTCAGCTCAATAGCAAATTAAATGACCCAAATATGTGATGATTCAAAATACAGCTCAACCAGCTCACAAAACACCGTAGGAAAAAAAGTATGAATCTCAAAGCAAAGATCAATGGCTGAAAGTTTGACTGATCCAAAATCAATTTTCATATGACTTGCATATAGCTAAAGTGTAAAAAAAAAAATAAACCTATAATATTATGTACAAGCTCATAGAAGAATCGAAGCTAAAACTTTTTTACTTCTAAAAATGAGCGTGGACCTAGAAGGGATTTTTTTTGTGAATAACCTAGAAGGGATTTCACGGAGGAAAATAATCGACAGTTCA
This sequence comes from Triticum aestivum, assembly GCF_018294505.1. Classification (NCBI taxonomy): domain Eukaryota; kingdom Viridiplantae; phylum Streptophyta; class Magnoliopsida; order Poales; family Poaceae; genus Triticum; species Triticum aestivum. The sequence goes on from NC_057802.1 coordinate 548,293,961, forward strand.
AATTGGCCTCTAATTGGCCTGGTTACATGAATCACCAGAGATAAACCGCCTCTTCGTTCCCGTCGAGAAAAAGAAAACTCCACGTTTTCCTCATCGAGAAGGGCCACCTAATCACACAGATCACCGGCCGGCCGGGCTCCTCCGCCAGCGCGTTCCTCCCTCGAGTGAGTGAGTGCTTCTTCTTCATCCATCAATGTTTTCATTCGATTGCCAAGAGGATAGATGTTTTATTACTATTCTGTTGCATTTTTTATTCTGAAGCATGTGCTTTGCATAATTATTTTAATCTGAATCATGCGCCTCTCCCCGTCATTTGTTTTCATTTGAAGTCAAGAAGATATTACTATATTGCACTTTGCACTCGTAAGTGTTGATAACTTTAGTACCCGTTTTCTTTAAACGATGTTGCATTTGTTTAGTCTCAATCATACGCTTTGCAGAGCCAAACCAAGTTGGAGTTTTCTCAACAGTTGGAAACACATGAAACACTTGCTAAATATTTTTTCGACCACACTTGCTAAGTATCCTAAAGATATTGTATTTTGCCGCATTAGTTATAATTAAATTTGTAACTGCTCCATTCTAGGATATAAGGGCCATTTAACTAAATAGCAAGATTTTCCTGAAAGAGAGTGTCATTCGCCCATGAATAGCCTCCTTCAAACAAGCAAAAAGACTGATGATTTGGATGTGAAATATTCATGTTCTAACTGCTGGCTTCTTATGTACATATGATTGCACTTATTTTCCATCCTACTGTTAAGTTTTATTCCTGCCACAATGGGATCATCCACTTGCCACTTGCTCTTGTTACTGGTATTGATCTGTGGTTGTGAGTAGCTACCTCCCTTTTTAACTGCAAGCATCCTTTGTTTAATGGTAGCTTTCTTTTGCTTGGAAATGACAATTCTCCATAGTCGTTAGGTAGCTGTTGGGAATCGTTGCATGGAAAACAAAAAATATTCTACGCACACGTGATACGTCTCCAACGTATCTATAATTTATGAAGTATTCATGCTGTTATATTATCATTCTTGGATGTTTTACAATCATTTTATAGCAACTTTATATCATTTTTGGGACTAACCTATTGACATAGTGCCCAGTGCCAGCTGCTATTTTTTGCTTGTTTTTTACATCGCAGAAAATCAATACCAAACGGAGTCCAAACGCAGCGAAACTTTTTGGAGATTTTTTCTGGACCAGAAGACACCCGGTGGGCCAAAGAAGTACCAGATGGGAGCTCCAAGGGGAGCACAACCCCCCAGGCGCGCCCAGGTGGGTTGTGCCCACCTCGGTGGCCTCCCGCACCGCCTCTTCGCCCTATAAATTGCCAAACATTCCAAAAACCCTCGGGGTAACCCTAGATCGGAAGTTCCGCTGCCGCAAGCCTCTGTAGCCATGAAAAACCAATCTAGACCCCATTCCGGCACCCTGCCGAAGGGGGAAAGCATCACCGGTGGCCATCTTCATCATCCCGGCGGCCACCATGATGAGGAGGGAGTAGTCCACCCTCGGGGCTGAGGGTTTGTACCAGTAGCTATGTGTTTAATCTCTCTCTCTCTCTCTCTTGTGTTCTTAAGATGGCACGATCTTGATGTATCGCGTGCTTTGTTAATTGGATCATATGGTGTCTCTCCCTCTCTATCTTGTTGTGAATTGAGTTTTCCCTTTGAGATTTCGTTTTATCGGATTGAATAATTTATGGATTTGAGAGCACTTGATGTTTGTCTTGCTATGAATACCCGTGGTGACAATGGGGTATTATATTGATTCACTTGATATGTGTTTTGGCACTCAACTCACGGATTCCCGAGGTGACATTGGGGTAATCTATGCATAGGGGTTGATGCACGTTCTCCTCTTTTGTTTCTCCGATAGAAATCTTGGGCACTCTTTGAGGTTCTTTGTGTTCGATTGAATATTATGAATTTGAATTTGCTTTGGTGTTATTTTAGTACGAACTCTTGATAGATCGATCGGAAAGAATAACTTAGTGTTATTTTAGCATGAACTCTTGATAGATCGATCGAAAAGAATAACTTGGTGTTATTTTAGTACGAACTCTTGGATAGATCGATCAGAAAGAATAGCTACAAACAATTTCTTCTTATGTTCTCCGCTAGATAGGAACTTTGGAGTGATTCTTCACACGTTGAGGGATGGTTATATGATCCAATTATATACATTAGCATTCTTGAGAGATTGCACTAGCGAAAGTACGGACCCTAGGCCTCATTTTCAAGCATTGCAATACCGTTTGTGCTCCGTTTTATCAGGTGCTACCTTGCTGTTTTTTTATTGTTCCTATCACAAAAATCAATATCTACTATCATTACTACGCTTGTATCACCATCTCTTCGCCGAACTAGTGCACCTATACAAATTACCATTGTATTTGGTGTGTTGGGGACACAAGAGACTTTTTGTTATATGGTTGCAGGGTTGTTTGAGAGGGACCATCTTCATCCTACGCCTCCCACGGATTGGTAAACCTTAGGTCATCCACTTGAGGGAAAATTGTTACTGTCCTACAAAACTCTGCGCTTGGAGGCCCAACACGAGTCTACAAGAATAAAGTTGCGTAGTAGACATCAACACGCAATGATCTATCCATGGAGATGCATAGAAAGGAGGGGGAGAGTGTGTCTATGTACCCTCGTAGACCGTAAGCGGAAGCGTTTCACAATGCGGTTGATGTAGTCGAACTTTCTTCGCGCTCCAACCGATCAAGTACCAAACTCACGGCACCTCCGCGTTCTGCACACGTTCAGCTCGGGGACGTCCTCCGCCTTCTTGATCCAGCAAGACGGCGAGGTAGTAGATGAGTTCTGATAGCACGACGACATGGTGACGGTGATGGTGATGTGATCTTCGCAGGGCTTCGCCTAAGCACTACGAAAATATGACCGAGGGAGTAAACGGTGGACGGGAGCGCCGCACACGGCTGAGACAATGTTGTGTCCTTGTGTGGCGCCCCCACCCCACATATATATAGGTGGGAGGGGAGGAGGTAGCCCCTAGGGCACCCCAAGAGACCTGGCGGCAGCCCTATGGCTGCTGCCTTGCCCTGCGCCCCCTTTCCTTATTTGGACATGAGGGGGAAAGGAAAGGGAGATGGCTGCCTTAGGGGGTAGAGGGGCGCACCAGCCCCTTGTGGGCTGGTGTGCTCTTCCCCTTTTGGCCCATAAGGCCCAAAAACCTACCGGGGCTGCTCGGAACCCCTTCCGGTGACCCGATAAGTACCCGGTACCACCCGAAACACTTCCGGTGTCCAAATACCATCGTCCTATATATCAATCTTTACTCATATTGGCTCCTAATCATATAACTCATATAATACTATATCGTCAACGAACGTTAAGCGTGCGGACCCTACGGGTTCGAGAACTATGTAGACATGACCGAGACATCTCTCCGACCAATAACCAATAGCGAAACCTGGATACCCATATTGGCTCCTACATATTCTACGAAGATCTCTATCGGTATAACCGTTATGACAACATACGTAATTCCCTTTGTCATCGGTATGTTACTTGCCTGAGATTCGATCGTCGGTATCTCTATACCTAGTTCAATCTCGTTGCCAGCAAGTCTCTTTACTCATTCTGTAATACATCACCTCGTGACTAACTCCTTAGTCATTTGCTTTCAAGCTTATGATGTGTATTACCGAGAGGGCCCAGAGATATCTCTCCGAAACTCGGAGTGATAAATCCTAATCTTGATCTATGCCTACTCAACAAACACTTTTGGAGATACCTGTAGAGCATCTTTATGATCACCCAGTTACGTTGTGACGTTTGATAGCACACAAGGTATTCCTCCGGTATCCGGGAGTTGCATAATCTCATAGTCGAAGGAATATGTATTTGACATGTAGAAAGTAATAGCAATAAAACTGAACGATCATTATGCTAAGCTAACGGATGGGTCTTGTCCATCACATCATTCTCCTAATGATGTGATCCCATTATCAAATGACAACACATGTCCATGGTTAGGAAACCTTAACCATCTTTGATCAACGAGCTAGTCTAGTAGAGGCTCACTAGGGACACGGTATTTGTTTATGTATTCACACATGTATTTAAGTTTCTGATCAATACAATTCTAGCATGAATAATAAACTTAATCATGAATAAGGAAATATAAAATAACAACTTTATTATTGCCTCTAGGGCATATTTCCTTCAGTAGCATCATATAGACCTTTACTTTTGTTGCAGAGGCAATCAATATGTGTTGTTCCATTGTTCCTTCAAGGAACAACTCCAGCAACAGGTGTGTGATCGCGCGATGCAACCTGCCATGGATTGCTGGGAGCTGGGGCAAATCGAGAGGAGAAGCTAGGGTTGTGTGTACATACTCTTACATGTAGGAGGACGACTCTTCACAAAAGGGAGTGCTTTGACAAAATTGACAGTCCTAATCAAAGTGGAAAACAAAATGGAAATAGTTCAATAACTCCCGTCTTGATTATTGTACATTACATGTATGCTCCTCGAATCTGTGTATCACTTGATTGGATAAAACAAAATTGGATCTTTATCGACTGATGCCTCTGATTCTACAGCCTGCCCCAAGGATAAGGTATAAAAAGATGGAGAATTTGGGGACATGAAAGAGGGTGTGGAATACATGGATGATGACCATGAGTTGAGTCGACCTCCCGCAGATGTTGCTTTGAACTTTTATCTTCTTTATTGAAGTGAGTTATGTTTACTAGTTTGCTGGCTCCTTTTTACAGGCTTGATTGTTGACCTGCAGGTAAGGAATAAAATACCCACACCCCACCTAAAGTGGCAAAAGATTTGTCATTGTCATTGATTAAGATGGAAGTGTTAGAGGTTAAGGTCCAAGGCCAAGGCGAGGTTAAAACAATCATTCTTGCTGCAATATGTTACTGAGGTGTTTAGCCCGTGCAAGGCTCCAAAGCGAGGCATCCTATTTAATTCTAGCAAACAAGACTCCCACCAGGATGTTGTTGTAGTCACGGTAGACGCCATCCATTTGGAGAGCTCCATTGCCATCATCGCATAGATTGACATAGCCGCAAGGACCTCCTGAACCGACATCAGATGACAGACTAGCCTTCCTGCACTGAAGTCACCACATCACTTTGTTGACATATAGCTGAAGGCCAGACTTTTTTAAGCAAGAAAGCACAAACAGGCAGCCCCATAAAAAGTTTATAGGAAAACAGGAAATCCATGCGGCAGAGCAGAGGCAATCTCTCTGGGATAATCACAACGAATCAATGTTGTGGCGCTCTTTAAAAAGATTGTATACAACTTTGAAGCATCACGGACCAGATCCCGAATGACGATGGTGGTGTTGATCTCGAGCAGATGGCCAGCTAATCAAACCAACATCATGAGCGAATAGGGAGAGGCGATGCCTAATAGCATGCTACAATGAAAGGCCGTAGCAAATCTCTCTCCTCCGCAAGTGAGAAATGTTTTTCTAAAACGTCCAGGACAATCACGAATAATAGAGGAGAGAGAGTATCGCCTTGACCTTGACGCAAATCTTTCAAGTGCCAGATGTGCTCCGGTGACTGATCTGCACGCTTTGTTGATTTTGGCGGTGCATGTCGCTTTGGTGAGGGAGTGCGAGTCAAAGAGCCACCCGTTCCATGGGGCGTGCTTCAGCGACACCAACTGTGTGAACGTCTGCATGACCGAGGGCTTCACCGGCGGCAAGTGCGTGGCTCCGGTCGATGGATGTGACGATTGTTGTGCATTCCAGTCAATGGATCACGGTCTATAAAATTGTATGGGTTATTGAGTTGGCAATAAGGAGAGGGGCCAAATAAAATCTGGCCCATAGATTGAGGCGATACCAGGAAATATGCCTAGAACTAGGTAGAAAACAAGCCGCAGCTTGGCCCGGCATGAGGCGCGGAGTGGAAAAAGAAGCGAAATTGGATTATTTGGGAAAACTGCATTGTGCAAAGTGTTCGCCGGAGGTTGCCGTCCGTCTTTGGTTGTGGCGCCTCCATTTTCCATTCATCCTTTCTTGCTTGTCACCCTGCCTTCCAGGTTGGGTGGAGACCGAAGTCGTGACCTCCTCTCGCTAGGGCCCACCGACAGATTTGCAAGAGGCGGATGGGGGCAACATCCAACAATATGCAACACTATTTATTATGGTCATATGCTGTAATTTATGAGCATATAACTTGTTGCAGATATTATTCTGAGTAACCAGTTCCCAGATGCGCAACACATGCTAAATTATCTTAATAAATGATTGCGGGAATACGCAAAATTTGCAATCCACATGATACAAATGTTCCTTTTACCTAACAATTAATTATTTTTATTTGAAGTGTTTGAGATGCTACAACAATTATATTCAACTTTACATTAAGATATTAGTAGACTAATAATATTACGAAGAGAACCATTCCAAATATAATAGTACAAAGTAACTTCATACATAGCCAATCTCGATAGTTTTAAATCCATAGGTAGTTTAAATTCTATTAACTTTGACAATGCAAGTTGTGACCCGGAAAAAAAAAGACAATGCAAGTTGTAAGATTTCAAGTGAAAGACTGGAGGTGGTTAACCCATATATTCAGAAGCCTATAGCACTATCCATCAATATTTTAGGCAGGCACCTACATAAAAACTGACATAAAAATACGGACAGGTGGTGAGAAAGCTGTATCCTATGAATAGACCAGCAAATGTGAAGAACCAATAGTCATATTCTTTTTGACCAAAAGTGCAATAGTTTAGATACAACATATATAGTACATCATATTGGCATTTTGAGACACTCCTAGCACGAGCAATTTATTTTGTGTGATCCAATAGATATCACATGTTATAAGAGGTTATTGCTTATTAACTGACCATGAGACAAACACAGTGGGGCGCTAAATAATATTTAGTCTCTTTCCATTTTTGCCAAAACACTATAGTGTTCTGGTTATCCTGGAGTACACGTGATCATGCGTAACTAACTAAGATGAACATGCAACCATGAATATCGTAAGTTCCCATGAGTCACTTAGTAACTAATACTACTTCCTGCGACATCAACATGGGCGATTGCAGTCTCGATCAATCCCTTCATTTCGCTCTTATGTATTTCCTGTCTCTGAGAAATAAGAATTATGTGATCACAAAACAATACAACTATAACCAGCAATACAATGACCGCTATGCATGTTCTTTTGACTTGACAATTGTTTTATTATATTTAAATTCTTCAAGATCCTATATCTATTATCTTCCTCAACTTTACATTAGGATGTATTAGTAGACTAGTAATAATATTAGGGGCCAGTTCTTTTGACAGCTTAGGAAGTAAGCCGCCTCCTCCCCAGCTTTTTTAATAAGCCGCTTCTCTTATTCATTGGGGTTTCTAAACTAGTTATGAGATAACTAATTCAGAAGTCTCAACAAACTTAGGGGACGGCTTATTTTGTAAGCTAAGGAAAGGCAGCATAAATTTTAAGCCGCCCAAAAAGAACTGGACATGGGAAGATAATAATATCAATTCTAGAATACAGAGTAACTTTATACGGCTAATCATGATTGGTTTTGGATTTATGTTTCAGAAATATCTCAGTCGTAGCCAAGTATTTATAATTTTTTTAAAATAATTTAAAATTGCATGGTGTGTTGTAATGGATGAAATATTTTGACCAAAAGATAATCATTTTAGTATTCTACCAAAATGACTGAAATTTTGACGAAATTCTAGTGAAACTAAAAATCCCTTCTTGATGACAGTTTTAAATCTGTTGACGCGCGGTTAATCTCTAGGAAGTTTTTTTTCTTATGAAACTCTAGAAAGTTTGACAACAGAAGTTTTGGCGAAGGACACAATTACTACCTGTAGGAGCGCGGTGTGCGTCACCGTCCCGGACGCAACCGTGACGTTAGCCGAGATGACGGCGAGCCGGAGGCTCTCGAACGCGCGGCACACCTTGGCCATGGCGTCCTTCCGGTGGCGGCACGCGACGCTCACCACCAGCAGCTTATCGCCAGCGCCCGTCACCCTCACCTGTCCATGTAACGAACCGAAAGTAAGTACTACAAGATCGAGCCAAGTGTTCGCTGTCCGCGTGCGGCGGGCGGGCAGAGCAGACGATGCCGCTCGAGATCGGAGGACCATGGCGTCAACATCGGGGGAGGCCCCTGTCTGCCGGTCGCTTGTCACCTTTCGCAATTATTGCTTGATGATTAAATAGATAAAGTACGTTGGTGGGTGCGTTTACCTCGACAATCTCGACCGGCGGAGATGCGACGGCCATGGCGGATGCGGGGGCGGGGGTCACCGCGGACGGGAATGACAGGGGGCCCCTCGTTTTCTTCACCGGCGGCATGGCGTGTCCGGCGCAGCCGTTAGGAAGGACGGGCTGTAGTGTAGCAGCAAGCAGCTGGGCATGGCCATGTACCTCCGCCGCCGACTCAAGGAGGGATATCTCGGCGAGCATCCGGCGCTCCTGCTCCTGCAGCTGATGGATGTACTCGATGGCGTCCCTGAGGATGGACACCTTATCCATCTGCCAGGAAGAATGGTCGGTGTTTCATTCAACTAGCACATCTCACATGCATGCCAAGTGAATTGAGCTTGCTCGTTGGCAGCTACGTACGCACCTTGGTGATGTTTGGGACGACGCTCCGGAGGGTGTAGAGCTTGCCGTTGAGCGTCCGGCCGCGTAGCCTCCTCGTGACGACGACGTTGCTCTTGCTCGCCGACACCGCCGCCGACACCACGGGGGAGCTCGAGTATCCGGTGTCCGGGGAGCTCCAATTCCAGTAACCGTTGTAGCCGCCGGACACCCTGCTGCCCCTGCCGCCGCCGTGCATGCTGCAGTCCAGGTCAGTCGATTCAGCCTGAGTCCTCTTCATCCTCTGTCCGGTAAGTTCGTACCTAGGGCGCTCTTGTGCTTCCAAGCAAACCGAGTAGTCCAAGCTATCGCCCATCCCTGCAGCCGTATGCGTGTATCTGGATCCATCGTCTATCCCCTTATTATTCCCCAGTTTTGGATGATGCATATCTTTGATCTTGTCACTATCCACCGTCTATTCCCTTGTTGCCAGGCAACCCGAGTACTTACTTGTTTGTTTCTTTTTTCTTTTTCATGGATACATGATCCAAGCAGGGGTGGCCGGGGTTGGGGGTCCAGGAATCATCCTCAGCAGATTTACATTGTCATTGTACTGGTGGAAACAAAATTGTAGTAGATCTCGATGGGTTGCAGTGCCAGTGAGGTTGTGAATGCGGATACAAGAAACTGTGAGAAAGGGATAGACATGTAGTACTCCGTTTGTTTTTATTTACTCCGCGTATTAGCTTTGACTGAAGTCAAATTTTATAAAGTTTGATTAAGTTTATGGAAAACTATGAACATTTACAATAATAAATCTGTACGATGTAAAAATATATTCAATGATAAATCTAATGATATTGATTTGGTATTGTATATGCCAATAGTTTTCTCTATAAATTTGCTAAAAGTTTATAAAGTTTAACTTCAGACAAAGCTAATATGTGGAGTAAATAAAAACAGAGGGAGCTTTGCTAAAAGTTTATAAAGTTGGACAAGTTTATAGATGTCAATATAAATATTTACAAAAACAAATCTGTATGGTGTGAAAATATATTGAATAATGAATCCAATGGTATCGATTTGGTATTCCATATGTTAATATTTTTTTCTATAAATTTGATCAAAGTTTATATAGTTGACTTTAGACAAAGCTAACATATGTGGAGCAAATAGAACGGAGTGAGTACGAGTTTGTAGAAGAATCGAAGCTAACACTTGTAAAAAAGGAAAACACGTTTATTTTTCCGTTTCCGAGAGGCACGGCCATGCCTCTCGCGGAAGCAAATCGTGCCTCTCGCAGAAGCAAAATCGTGCATCTCACGAAAGCAAAGAAAAAGAACGCCTTTTTTCCGTTTCCAAGAGGTACTGCAATGCCTCTCGCGGAAGCAAAACCGTGCCCTCCCACGAAAGAAAAAAAAAGAAAGCACATTTTTTTCTATTTTCGAGAGGCACGCTCACGGAAGACTAAAAAGCACTTTTCACGCAAAAAAATTTGATTTTTTTGTCCAAAAGCTAAGGAAGACCGTCGGTAAACCGTAAAGCCAAAAAAACATTTAGAAAACCGAAAACACGTGCGGAAAAATAAAATAAAATAAATCAGAGGGAGCGCATAGAGCGTGACACATGGCGGCGGCTGAGAGCGCACCAAAGTGGCGTGGTGCGCTCTCAGCCCACTCCAAGGGCGTGTTTGGTTGCCTGCATATGGCCCAGCCTGGCCCGCGCGGGAAGAACTTGGCCCGTTTGGTTGCCTGCGTTTACTGTGCGGCCCACATGGCACGGAACTTAAAGCACGTCCAGGCCAGGCCCAGGGGAAACGCCCGAATCGGCAGTACTCGCGAGCCTGGCTCGGGCGAGGCAGGGGAGGGCGACGCGCTTCTCTCCTTGTGCGACCAGAGAGATGGCGCGAGCTCGACCGCGTCGCCGAAAAATTGGCGGGATGATTTCGGCTCACCTCCCGCCGAGTCCACCCCTATTTAGCCTCCTCCCTCACCGCCCCAACTCCCACCACCATTCTCCCTCCCTTCGAGCTTTCTCGCCGACGCGCATCGGCACCGACGAGCAGGTAAGCGGCGCATCTTCATCGGCCGGCGGTCCACGGCGTGGGCGCTCCTTCACTGGCCGGCGTTGATCTTCTACGATCATCCTTCCTCGTCCTCGAGCTGCACCCATGGCCCCTGTGAGTTCAATCCCCCTTTCTCTCTGTTCCTTCTAGCTAGATCTGAGCTGCAGCTAGGGTTTGATCTAGATGCATGGTTGATTAGTGGTCTGATCTGTGAGCTCATATGGTTGATTGCTATGCTGCGGTTGCAATTTGTGGTAGGGCTAGATGTTCAAGCATGTGGTAGGCTAGATTAGTAGTAGAGTTTGAAGTTGAACCTTGTGCTTGTGTTGATTCGTGCTTAGATCTGTGATTTATAGCTATTGGTGGTCCATTTGTAGCATGCTGTTTGTTGTAGATGTATGTTCGTGCTCATAGATTGTCCGGTATGCTTAGTATGATAGCTAGCGATGAACCATGTGCTTAGTATGATAGTGATGAAGCATGTGCTTGCTATGATAGTGATGAACCATGTACATGTATGCTACTGCTTTTATGGATTGTCCGGTATGTTGTGTGCTATATATGCTTATTGTCAATGCGTGCTACGATTGTAGGACATGACCACGCAGACGCAAGATCTTAGTCAGGCCCTTGTCCTGTCCGACAACCAGTTTGCTCCATCGTTTGTTGAGGACTCGTAGCCTATGTCCGAGATGGCACCTGATTCAGAGGTGTTCGCGTCGGATTCCCTCTATGTGCCAGTAGTGCTCGTTGAGCCAACTCGTGCTGCTGCTGCTGCCGCCGCTGCACTCAAGGTAGCAACAACAAAGGCAAAGAAGGATGGTAGGTCGAACAACATGAAGTGGCAGCCGTTCATGTCCACGTTCGTGTTGAACAAGATGTGTGAGCTCATCTCTAGTGGAGTTAGGACTGACAAGGGCTTCAAGGAGGTGCACTCAAACACCGTTATGAATCAGGTGTTTGAGTTCTGTGGGCAGGAGGTGTCTGCCACCCAGGTGTACAACCACCTGAGGAAGTGGAGAGGTCGATGGATCCAAGTGTCCAAGCTGAGAGACCTTAGCGGTGCCTCATGGGATGAGAACACTTGCTCCATAGTTCTAGAGGCAGAGCACTACGCCGGCCATGTCGCGGTTAGCTCACAGCCCTCTTTCTTTTCATACTGTCCACCATTGCCTACTCCTAATCGCAACTAACAACACTTGTGTTTCATTCTTAGGACAACCCAAGGGATGCAGTTCCTCAACACACCCATACATAACTACAGCCAGATGCAGCACATCTTCTCCTTCGGGCTGGCAACTGGGAAGCATGCCATGGGCTCGGGGGAGACTCTTGGTTCTCCCATGCCAGACTTTCCTGGGACCCCGGACGCCGAGGTCCTTGATGGCCCTGACAAGCCCTTCGACAAGCCATTTGACCCCGTCCATGATAGGAAGAGGAAGAGAGGAGGCCTGATGGAGGAGGAGATGAATGTCTTTTGCAGCATGACTGATGCGGTGAAGGAGGTGGCAACAGCCATCAGGGAGTGCAAGCCCCTCGATGTCTGACCTGTATGGTGCTGTCATGACCCAGAGTGGCTTCAGCGACGAGGCTCTCATGGCAGCTCTCAGCCGCCTGCTTGACAACAAGGCCCAGGGTATTGAGTTCGTTGCCATGGCAGACGCTCACAGGGTGTTGTGGCTCAGGAGCTGGCTTGGCAAGCACTACTACTAGAGTAGTGCTACCTGCGAGAGTGCATGATCCCCGACGGCGATGACGGTGGCGACGACGATGACGATGACGATGACGATGACGACATACATTTTGTGTAGCTAGGGCTGAAAAACTATTTGATGGCCTGTATATTTTGGTGAGGTGGTATATACTAACCCCTCACGCTGATGGTGAACTTGCGGTGGTAGTACGACACCCTCTTTTGTATGTGGTGGTAGGTTAACACCAAGGTAGTGCTAGGTGGAACTTGCTATGACGTATGATCATGCATGCTTTACTTCTTCTCTTCTACTCCATTGTTGTCTGTGTGTTGCTTTGATTGCTACTTGTGTGCTCCATTGATTTGCTACTTCAACTCTTGCTCTTGTGCATTGCTAGGGCAAGTGGTATGCCGTGTTCATCGGTAAGGCTCCAGGGGTTTACAGTTCATGGAAAGAAGCCAGTGCACAAGTGGCATCGTATAGCAACAGCAGCCATAGAGGGTTCAACACTAGGCAGGCAGTAGAACAAGCTTACTCCGACTGGATGCGAAAGCACGGAGCCAACAGTGTTGATAGTGGCAAGGTTGGAGGTGTCAAAGCGGAAGGCGCTAAGGTGGATCGTCAGTTTGGGCTGAAGCTGAAGAACTTCATCATCTTCATCCAGTTCATCGCCATTGCTATGTTGTGGCGTTGGTGTGCTAGGTGTGATCATTCTGGGTAAGCTCACCAACTAGGGTACAAGGTAAGCACACCATGTACGTCGTATGCAACCAAACGCCGTGTTCATGTGCCGCTTGGGCCAATGCAGGCAACCAAACAAAGTGCACTTGCGTATTACCTAATGCAGGGACACTAGATGCAGGCAACCAAACAACTTGCAGATGGCGCATTAGGACCTGTTTTTCTCAACCAGACTGGATTGAGAAGTGTATGCGATGCACGAACTGTTCAAAACTTGAACCAAACACGCCCCAAGTGACCCTTCAGGAGGCTCCCGAACAAGGAAATTCCTATTTGCCGCTCTCTGCGGCAAACTGTCGCTGGTTTGCATAGAGCGAGCGAGTCGCTTACATGGTGGGCCGGCCCAATTAAGAGATTACTCACGCGCTACTGTTTCCGGTTTTGGGAACCTCCTAGAAGTTTCCTGATCGATTTTGGGAAGCTTCTAGAAGGTTCCTGTACTGGTTTTTTGTGCTTTTCCGTTTATTGTTTGTGGTTTTTTCCTTTTCCATTTCTTTTTTTCTTTAATTTCTTTTTCATTTTTTTGTTTCATTTATTTCTTTTTTATTTCTCTTTCCTTTTTTCCTTTTTTATTTGTTCTGTAATTATTTTTCTATTCGTTTCTTCTTTCTATTTTTATTTTCCAGAATTCTAAAATTTGTTCGAAATTTCAAAAAATGCTCTAAAGTTAAAAAATTGTTCCTGTTTTTTTAATTTTGTTCAGAAGTTCCAAACTCATGATTTTTACAAATTGTTCACATATTTTGTAAAAATGTTCATAAATTTGGAAAATGTTCCTGTTTCGAAATATGTTCTGAAATTTAAAAAAATGTTCATCTTTCAAAATATGTTCATAACTTCAAAAAATATTCCGCTTTTCAATTTTTGTTCACAAATTACAATAATGATCATAATGTTCACTTTTTATAAATTTTGTTCAGATTTTCAATTTTTGTTTACAGATGCAAAAAATGTGTCCTTTTTGTCCAAAATGTTGTTTTAAAATTGTTCATTTGCGGACATTTGTCATAAATCCGAAAAGGTTCTTCTTTTTAAATTTGTTTGCAAATTCAAAAATTGTTCATCTTTGTAAAAAAAAAATTGGAATTGAATAAATGTTCCCGATTTTCAAAATTTGTTCACAAATTCACATATTCATTCTATTTTGAAATTTGGTTACCAATCCAGAAATTGGGCAATTTTTTCAATACTTATTCGTGTGTTTCAAAAATTGTTCAGAATTTCTTTTGAAAGTATTCAGAGTTTTATTTAAATGTTCGAGAAAATGAATTTTTTTTATATGTCAGTTTTTGTCGTGCTAAGAGACTTGGCGTTGCATTCTTGACAGAAGCGGTGACCAGCTCCAGTGGTTAGGTTTCTTCTCTGCAAGCGGCCGGTCGCGAGTTTGAATCTTGGGCGAGTTTTTTTTTTGCGTTGTATTTTCCACCACCGGCTACTTCTGTGTGGGCTGGCCCAGACAAAGACAACCCTGTGCGAAACCCTGCCAATCTGCCGCATTCTGCGGCAGTTAGGAGGTCCCCCAGAACAAGCACTTCTGAATTAGTCGAAATCACTAGTTAAGGAATACTCGTTGCAAAGATCACTCCAACACCCCTGGTTGCGACAAGTGGCACACATGTAGCGCGTCACTTGTCGCAACCTGTGAGTTTTTCCTTTTTTCATAGATCCGTTTATTCAAAACGTTTTATCTCTCAAACCGTGCGTCCAAATCTCGAACCGCTTTCACCGTTAGATTCCTCGCGCCGAGATCTTCAAAACTACTCCCTCCGTTCCTAAATATTTGTCTTTTTAGAGATTTCAAATGGACTACCACATACGGATGTATGTAGACATATTTTAGAGTGTAGGTTCACTCATTTTGCTCCGTATGTAGTCACTTGTTGGAATCTTTAAAAAGACAAATATTTAGGAACGGAGGGAGTAGATCCGATGTTGATAGATTTTGACGAACTTTTTTTTTCACGAAAAAACCGGACAAAAAAACCGTACGAAAAAATCGAACCGGGAGCACGGATTTTTTTCCCTTTCCGAAAGAGGCACACCCTTGCCTCTCATGAAATCACAACCGTGTCTCTCACGGAAGAAAAAAAAAGAAAGCGCGTTTTTTTCCTTTTTCGAGGAGGCACGGCCATGACTCCCGTGAAACCACAACCGTGCCTTTTGCGGAAGCAAAACCGTGACTCTCGTGAAAGGAAAAAAACAGAAAACATGTTTTTTTCCTTTCCGAAAGGCACGGCCGTGACTCTCGCGAAAGCACACCCGTGCCTCTCGCGGAATCAAAATCGTGACTCTCGCGAAAGAAAAAACAAAAAACGCGTTCTTTTTTGTTTCCGAGAGGCACGGCCGTGACTCTCGCGAAAGCACACCGTGCCTCTCGCGGAAGCAAAACTGTGACTCTCACGGAAAAAAACAGAAAACACGTTTTTTTCATTTTCGAGAGGCACGGCCATGACTCTCGCGAAAGCAAAACCATGCCTCTCGCGGAAGCAAAACCTTGACTCTCGCGAAAGAAAAAAAAGAAAACGTGTTTTTTCACGCAATTTGTTTTTGAAAAGGTAAGGAAGACCGGTGAAAAACCAAAACGTAAAAAAAAACCTAAAAAAAACCGTTTAAAAAGCCGAAAACGCGTGCAGAAAGATAAATAAAATAAAATCCGGAGGGAGTGCCCAGAGCGCGACACGTGATGAATGGCTGAGAGCGCGCCAAGTGGCGCTGATCGTTGCGAGGCTCCCGAAGGAGCCCTGGTTAACTAGTTGCTCTCTGAATTAGTTACTCTCAGGAAGACTGGGCTGCTGCGTGCTACGAGCGACCATGTCGCGTCTAACGGGCCGGCCCATCAGAGAGGGCGCGTGGGTGCCAGTTGGCTTCGCCAGCGCTTGAAGTGCTGCATAGGAGCACCTTTTGTTTTCCTTTATGGTTTTCGGCTTTTTTCGGTTGAACTTAACATTACACCATTTTTGAATTACGATTGAAAAGAATGGTCAGGAATGAAAAAATATTCCTAAAAATGCTTGGAGCAAACTATTTTTTTCTGTTTGTTTTCTTTTCTGGTTTTCCTTAACTTCCTTTCCTTTTTTATTTTTTTAAATGTTCAAAATTCCAAAAAATATCTCCGTTTAGAAAAAAAATCACATATTCAAAAAATGTTGCATCCTAAAAAATGCCCAGAATTTAAAAACTCTTTTTCATAAATTTTTCTTGGAATTTTAAAATCATTTTCATATTTTTCGCATATTGAAAAATTATCTGTGTTTTCAAAAAATATTCAGAAAATTCAAAAATGTACGCGTTTTCAAATTTTGTCTAGAATTTCAGACATCTAAAACTTGTTCACAGATTCAAAAAGTATTCATGTTTTCAGAAAATATTCGAGGTTTTAAAGTTTGTTCACAAATTTTAAAAATGTTCGTGTTCCAAAAATAGTCACTTTACCAAAAATTGTTCATGCTTTTCAAAAAAAAATGTTGCTTCAGTAATTGGGTGTTACGTAACCCGCGCTCGCTCCAATGGGCCGGCAGCCCAGGCGGACTGCATTGTGCAAAGTGTTCGCCGGAGGTTGCCGTCTGTCTTTAGTTGTGGCGGCTCCATTTTCCATTCATCCTTTCATGCTCGTCACCGCGCCTTCCAGGTTGCGTGGAGACCGAGGTCTTGACCTCCTCTCGCCCCTCAACCCTCTCGCCAGGGCCCACCAACAGATTTGCAAGAGGCGCATGGGGGCAACATGCAACAATACACAATACTATTTATATTGGTCATATGCTCTAATTTATGAGCACAGAAATTGTTGCAGATATTATTCTGAGTAACCAGTTCCCAGATGCGCAACACAAGCTAAGTTATCTTAATAAATGATTACAGGAATACGCAAAAATTGCAATCCACATGATATCAAATGCTCCTTTTACTTGAGAATTAATTATTTTTATTTGGAGTGTTCGAGATGCTACAACTATTACATATTCAGCTTTACATTAAGATGTTAGTAGACTAATAATATTACGAAGGGAACAATTTCCAAATATAATAGTACAAAGTAACTTCACATATAGCCAACCTCGATAGTTTTAAATCCATAGGTAGTTTAAATTCTATTAAGTTTGACAATGCAAGTTGTATCCCACAACAGAAAGACAATGCAAGTTGTAAGATTTCAAGTGAAAAACTAGAGGTAGTTAACTGGTATATTCACAAGCCTATAACACTACCCATAAATATTATAGCGGGAACCTACATAAAAAGTGACATGAAAATACGAAGACGTGGTGAGAAAGTTGTATCCTATGAATAGACCAGCAAATTTGAAGAACCAATAGTCATATTCTTTTTGACCAAAAATGCAATAGTTTAGATACAATATAGTACATCATATTGGCATTTTGAGACACTCCTAGCACGAGCTATTTATTTTGTGTGATCCAATGGATATCACGTGTTATAAGAGGTTATTGCTTATTAACTGACCGCGAGACAAACATAGTGGGGCTGCTAAATAATATTTAGTCTCTTTCCATTTTTTTTCCCAAAACACTATAGTGTTCTGGTTATCCTGGAGTACACGTGATCATGTGTAACTAACTAAGATGAACATACGACCATGCATATCATAACTTCCCATGAGTCAGTAACTCATACTACTCAGAGTACTTCCCGCTACATCAACATGGGCGATTGCAGTCTCGATCAATTCCTTCATTTCGCTCTTATGTATTTCCTGTCTCTGAGAAATGAGAATTATGTAATCACAAAACAATACAACTATAACCAGCAACACAATTACCACTTTGCATGTTCTTTTGACTCGACAATTGTTTTATTATATTTAAATTCTTCGAGATCATATATCTATTACCTTTCTGGACTTTACATTAGGATGTATAAATAGACACTAATAATATTAGGGGCCAATTCTTTTGGCAGCCTAGAAAGTAAGCCGCCTCCTCCTCAGCTTTTTTAGTAAGCCACCTGTCTTATTCATTGGGGGTTACTAAATTAGTTATGAGATAACTAATTCAGAAGTCTCAACAAACTTAGGGGACGGATTATTTTGTAACTGAGGAAAGGCAACATAATTTTTAAGCCGCCCAAAAGAGAACTGGCCATATATAGGAAGAGAATAATATAAAGTCTAGAATACAGAGTAACTTTATATGGCTAATTATGATTGGTTCTGAATTTCCGTTTCAGAAATATCTCAGTCATAGCCATTATCACCGAACTTCAAATGAATTCGGTTTGGCCAAATTAAGAACCAAAATATCTACTTGAATGTGACAAAAATCAAACCAAGTATTTATTTTTTTTAAATAATTTTAAATTGCACGGTGTGTTGTAATGGCTGAAATATTTTGACCAAAAGATAATCATTTTAGTATTCTACCAAAATGACTGAAATTTTGATGAAATTCTACCGAAACTAAAAATCCCTTCTTCATGACAGTTTTAAATCTGTTGACGCGCGCTTAATTTCTAGGAAGTTTTTCTTTTCTTATGAAACTCTTTTTTTTCCGGGCATATGGAACTCTAGAAAGTTTGACAACACAAGTTTTGGCGAAGGACACAATTACTACCTGTAGGAGCGCGGTGTGCGTCACCGTCCCGGACGCAACCGTGACGTTAGCCGAGATGATGGCGAGCCGGAGGCTCTGGAGCAGACGGCACACCTTGGCCATGGCGTCCTTCCGGTGGCGGCACGCGACGCTCACCACCAGCAGCTTATCGCCAGCGCCCGTCACCCTCACCTGTCCATGTAACGAACCGAAAGTAAGTACTACAAGATCGAGCCAAGTGGTCGGTGTCCGCGTGCCATGGCGTCAACATCAGGGCAGGCCCCCTTCTGCCGGTCGCTTGTCATCTTTCGCAATTATTACTTGATGATTAAATAGATAAAGTACGTGGGTGCGTGCGTTTACCTCGACAGCCTCGACCGGCGGAGATGCGGCGGCCGTGGGCCGTGGCGGATGCGGGGGCGGGGGTCACCGGCGACGGGAATGGCAGGGGCCTCCTCGTTTTCTTCATCGGCGGCATGGCGTGTCCGGCGCAGGCGTTCGGAAGGACGGGCTGTAGTGTAGCAGTAAGCAGCTGGGCATGGCCATGTACCTCCGCTGCCGACTCAAGGAGGGATATCTCGGCGAGCATCCGGCGCTCCTGCTCCTGCAGCTGCTGCATGTACTCGACGGCGTCCCTGAGGATGGACACCTTATCCATCTGCCAGAAAGAATGGTTGGTGTTTCATTCAACTAGCACATCTCACATGCATGCCAAGTGAATTGAGCTTGCTCCTTGGCAGCTACGTACGCACCTTGGTGATGTTTGGGACGACGCTCCGGAGGGCGTAGAGCTTGCCGTTGAGCGTCTGGCCGCGTAGCCTCCTCGTCACGACGACGTTGCTCTTGCTCGCCGACACCGCCGCCGACACCACGGGGGAGCTCGAGTATCCGGTGTCCGGGGAGCTCCAGTTCCAGTAACCGTTGTAGCCGCCGGACACCCTGCTGCCGCTGCCGCCGCCGTGCATGCTGCAGTCCAGGTCAGTCGGTTCAGCCTCAGTCCTCTTCATCCTCTGTCCGGTAAGTTCGTACCTAGGGCGCTCTTGTGCTTCCAAGCAAACCGAGTAGTCCAAGCTATCGCCCATCCCTGCAGCCGTATGCGTGTATCTGGATCCATCGTCTATCCCCTTATTATTCCCCAGTTTTGGATGATGCATATCTTTGATCTTGTCACTATCCACCGTCTATTCCCTTTGTTGGGAGTAAACCACGCCTCCAGGCGATGACTGGCATGCGCGCGCGGGTATGCGCTCCAGGTCTGGCTCGTAAGGCAGCGGCCGTTGGCGAGAGTGGAGGGCTGGTGCGTTGGTTCGTTAGCTAGCCCGCATAGTTAGCAGGTTAGTTGGTTAGTGCATGCATGCATCATGGATATGGACGCCGTGCATGTAGCTGGCTTAGTGAGTTTGTTAGCTAGACTAGTGCGTGCGTGCGTGGAGTTAGTGGCCGGTGTGGTGGCTGGATGCTGTGTGTGCAGCCGGGTATAAAAGGCCCCCTGATGTATTGATCGAGGTGAGCCGGTGTTGTAGTATCGGAGTAAATGACCACGGGTAGCCTAACCGACTCCCCCTGGCTCTCCAAAAATTATCGGGCCGATCGAGCCTTCAAGCACCCAAAGCACAGGGCCGCCTTCCCCTGGCCGGCTATCTCACAGGCCGACTACTGGAAGGCGGCCCGATCCTAAAACCCTCCCGAAGAGAGCCACAAAAAGGCCGACTCCAAGAAGCCGGCCACGAGAAGACCGACTCCACGATGCCGGCCACAAGAGGGCCGGCTCCCGGCAAGCGGCCAAGATTGCACCCTCAAGGACTGCACCCACATAACGGTGACGAGACGGGGCGTGGCTACAGTAAAGCCTGCCACCCCCGAATCCCGGAGCACGCATGGCCACAGTGCGCCGTACGGGTCGGCCATCCCCCGTCCGGCGCGGCACTGTTGCCATGTTGACCATGACGCCACCCACGACAGGCTGTCAGTACGGCCCGCGGGCGGCGGGCCCCTTCAGCCAGAGAGACGCTCGAAGGCAGCCAAGCCCCCCCAGTCGGCCTGGGGTGTAGCCGGCTCCTAATAGCCGGCTACCTCACTCCCTCGAAGTATGTGCATCATTAAGGAGACAAGACGAGGTAAGACTACAGTGAGAGCCCGCCAGACGGCGGCACTGTAGCCATGCTTACCTCGGCAAAGCCCTCGTCATCAGGGGCGAGGCTACAGTAACCAGCCGCCGGCAAGACACCCAGGCGGTGGGGCCGGCCTGTCGGCCAAGAGGCCGGCAGCCGGCGGGACCCACCAGTCGGGGCCCAGCGGCCGGAGAAGCCGGCGGATACAGACACTGACGGCCTGGACCCGCATCCAGCCGGATTACCATTGTACCCCTGGGGGTAGGCCTATATAAACCCCCAGGGCACCCATGCAAAGGGTTGATCTCTTAGAGTTTTAGACACCACATAGAGAGAAGAGGAGAGCTAGCCTTGCCCTTCTTCTTCCTCTAGCCGAACAGCTCAAGGAGCCACTTGTAGCCACTTGTGTTGATCTAGTGATCATGCGGAGACCCCGCAGAGCAGGACTAGGGGTGTTATCTCCACGGAGAGCCCCGAACCTGGGTAAGATTCGCCGGCGTGCATGTCTTCGCCTTATCCCGTTTCCAGGCACCGGCGATGTCTTACTGGCTCCCACAATGATAAGCCACCCGTTGGCATATGTCGCACCTACCACCCGACATTTGGCGCCCACCGTGGGGCCAGGTGCACCGTCGTCCGGAGACCTGTTCTGGACGGGAACCCATTTCCTTCCCAGCGAGCGTAGCCAGCCCGGCACGCCCGATGGCGCTTGCCCCGACGCGCTGCAAGGCGTCGACGACGCCTGCGCGGCGAGCTGCCTCGCCGATCTTCTTGGCGAGGCTCGCATCTCCGACGAGCCTGCGTCCGACGCGGGCACAGACTGCCCCGAGAGCCGCCTCGTCAGCCTCCTCGACCAGCTTCACGTCTCCAGCGAGCCTGCTGTGGATTTGGAGTCGGTCGGCTCCACCGACCCGATGCTTGTCGACTCCGACACGGCATCGCTTGACGCCTTCCCCACCAACGTGGTGATCATCGACGACCCTCTTCCTCGAGCCGACAGTGGCGGCAGCACTGTCACTGAGGTGCTGGTCATCAGCCATGGCGCCGCCTCAGGCGAGAACGCCCACGACGCCCTACAAGCGGCGCTACACGACCTGTCCGCCCCCATCCCGGCCGACGCCGACGCCGAGACACTGGAGGCACGCCGCCTCGCCCTCATCGCGGAGGGCCAGAAGATAGCATCCATGAGACGCCTCACTGAGGCTCACCAGCGCGAAGTCGACCGCGCCGCCTTTGGTACGCCGCCTCCTGGCGGGCCGAGCCGAGCCGGCATCGTCAAGAAGCGCGGCGCGGCCATCGCCAGCATGCTGGGAGCAGACCGCCCAGTCTACGCCACGCCACTCGAGAACCTGCGTGCCGCTCAGGCGGCCGTAGACGAGCTGAACGGGCTGGAGGCCGACGAGCTCCCCTACATGACTAGACGCATCCAGCAGCTGATCGACGCGGCCGCAGAGCGGCATGAAGCCAGCGCCCGCGCTGAAAGTCCTCCCCCACGCCGAGAGCACGGCGCGACATCCCGGACGCCGACTGCAAGCGGCGCCCGCGCGAGAAAAGACAAGGAGCCGGCTGCTAGCCGCAGTCGGACTCGGCTCACCATCGAGCGCGACGCAGAAGGCCGCCCCCGAGCTGTGGAACGACGAGGCAATCCGCCTCCTCCCCCGCCTCGTGGGGAGAGATATCCCACCCCGCCGCCTGTTACGCATCCGACTCTCGGCGACCGACTAGGCCACCGCGAAGGAGTCGGCGAGAATGACGCCCGCCACCGGATCGACCGCCTAGCGCGATCCCTGGCGCTAGAAGAAGAAGATGATGTCGGCCCGCCTTGCTTTGGCCCCCGCATCCGCGACGAGCCCTTCCCCAAAGGGTTCTCACTCCCAAGAGACACGCCAAAATACAACGGCTCCGTGAAGCCGGAAGACTGGTTGATCGATTACTCCACCGCAGTCCGCATAGCAAACGGCAACAGGCGCGTTGCCGTGAAGTACGTCCCGCTCATGCTTCAAGGCACGGCACGCACCTGGTTGAATAGCCTCAAGCCCTACAGCGTCAACAGCTGGCTAGACTTCACGGAAGTCTTCATCCGCAATTTCACCAGCACATACAAGCGGCCTCCCAAGCCCCGCCAGCTTTCCTTGTGCGTCCAAGGGCCCAGCGAATCAACTCGCGACTACCTCACGCGTTGGGCCGAGCTCCGCAACTCCTGCGAAGGGGTGCACGAGGTTCAAGCCATAGAGTACTTCACCGCCGGGTGCCGAGAGGGCACCCTCCTCAAGCACCGGCTCCTCTGCGACGAGCCGACTACCCTCGACGAGCTGCTGATCATAGCAGACAAGTACGCCACGGCCGACTCTTCAATGAAGACTGAGCTTCGAGTGGATGCCTCTGGAAAGGTGCTCGCTCCGGCTCCCAAGACGCCGGCTGGTGACTCCAATCGACGCCCGTACCCAAACGACAACAAGCGCAAGGCCCCTATGCCGCCTTCCACCAGTCGGCAAGTAGCCACAGTCGAAGACGAACAACCTGAAGGGCGGCCCATGCCCAAGAAGCAGAAGGGCGGCAGGCCGGCTTGGCAGCCGGCTTTCTCCTACGAGCAAACCCTTGATGCCCCCTGCAAGTTCCACAGCGGCGCGAAGCCGTCCAACCACACGACTCGGAAGTGTCATTGGCTCACGCGAATCTCCAAAGGCGAAGGGCTGGTGCCGCCTCCACCTGCTGGCCAGCCACCTCCAGCCCCTCAGCAGCCGGCTGCTCGACCAGCAGTCGGAGCCATTCAAGACGAGTTCCCGGACGAGCATGCCGCCTACGTCGTCTTTACAAGCCAAACTGAAGACAGACGCAGTCGGCGCCGACAACACCAAGAAGTCAACGCGGTCGCCTCTAACAACCCAGAGTTTATGCATTGGTCTGAGAAGCCTATCAGCTGGAGCCGGGCCGATCACCCAGAGGTGATGCCGTCTCCCGGCTCTTATGCATTGGTGTTGGACGCCACCCTCGCGACAGAAAGGCGAGCTGCCCGTTTCTCCCGAGTACTGATTGACGGTGGGAGCAGCATCAACATACTGTACCGTGACACCATGGAGAAGCTGAACATCAAGACGAAGCAACTCATGCCAAGCCGGACTGTGTTCCATGGCATCGTACCCGGCCTGTCCTGCTCACCAATCGGCAAGATCAAGATAGATGTTCTCTTCGGAGACAAGGATCACTTCCGCCGAGAAGCAGTCTGGTTTGAAGTGGTGGATCTAGAGAGCCCTTACCACGCGTTGCTTGGCCGACCTGCCCTGGCCAAGTTCATGGCTGTGCCCCACTACGCCTACCTCAAGATGAAGATGCCTAGTTCAAAGGGGATCATCACCATAGCCGGAGACTACAAGAAATCCTCTGAGTGTGCTGCAGCCAGCAGCCGGCTGGCCGAGTCCCTCGTGATTGCCGAAGAAAAAAAGATGCTGGACCGAGTCGTGGCCATGGCCGGCAAGCAGCCGGCCCTGTCCCCTGACCCCAAGGAATATGATGCTCAAGGCTCCTTCCAGCCGGCCAAGGAAACAAAGAAGATACCTCTGGACCCAGAGAACCCGGAGAGGTTTGCCGTCATTGGAGCAAACCTGGACAGCAAATAGGAAGGCGAGCTCGTCGATTTCCTCCGTGAGAATCGGGACATCTTTGCATGGTCCCCAAAGGACATGCCGGGTGTTCCGAAGGATTTCGCCGAGCACAAGCTACACGTCCGAGCAGACGCAAAACCAGTCAAACAACCTCTCCGCCGACTGTCGGAGGAAAAGAGAAGGATTGTAGGAGAAGAGATAGCCCGGCTTCTGGCAGCCGGCTTCATTATGGAGGTGTTTTTTCCAGAATGGCTTGCCAACCCGGTCCTTGTATTGAAGAAAAACAATAAATGGCGCATGTGTATAGATTATACCAGCCTCAACAAAGCCTGCCCCAAAGATCCGTTTGCCTTACCTCGAATCGATCAAGTGATAGACTCCACAGCCGGATGCGAGCTGTTGAGTTTCTTGGATGCTTACTCAGGCTACCATCAGATCAAGTTGGATCCAGCCGACCGCCTGAAGACCGCCTTCATCACACCATTCGGAGCTTTCTGCTACCTGACTATGACATTCGGCTTGAGAAATGCCGGTGCCACTTTTCAGCGTTGCATGCAGAAATGCCTCCTCAAGCAACTCGGCAGAAATGCCCACGTCTATGTAGACGATATTGTGGTGAAGACGGAGAAGCGCGGCACCCTGCTGGAAGACCTCAGAGAAACATTCGACAACTTGCGCCGGTTTCAGATCAAGCTCAACCCTGAGAAATGCGTGTTCGGAGTACCAGCCGGCCAGCTTCTAGGCTTCTTGGTCTCCGAACGCGGCATCGAGTGCAACCCAGTGAAGATCAAGGCCATAGAGAGAATGGAGATTCCTACCAAGCTGCGAGACGTCCAAAAGTTTACCGGGTGCCTGGCCTCCCTGAACCGCTTCATCAGCCGGCTAGGAGAGAAGGCTCTCCCCCTGTACCGACTCATGAAAAAGTCCACCCACTTCGAGTGGAACGACCAAGCAGACCAAGCTTTTCACGAGTTGAAGAAGATGCTGACCACGCCACCTGTCTTGGCGGCGCCAACTGAGAAAGAGCCCATGCTCCTTTACATTGCCGCGACTAGCCGAGTGGTCAGCACAGTTATTGTGGTCCAACGCCCAGAAGAAGGCCGGGCTCAGTTAGTCCAGAGGCCGGTGTATTATTTGAGCGAAGTACTGTCCACCTCGAAGCAAAACTACCCGCACTACCAGAAGATGTGCTATGGAGTATACTTCGCCGCCAAGAAGCTGAAGCCCTACTTTCAAGAGCATCCCATCACGGTCGTATGTACTGCCCCGCTTGCCGAGATCATAGGCAGCCGGGATGCATCCGGCCGGGTGGCCAAGTGGGCCATTGCGCTGGCTCCTTACACGATCTTCTACCAGCCTCGCACCGCCATCAAGTCCCAAGCATTGGCCGACTTCCTTGTCGACTGGGCCGAGACCCAGTACCTACCGCCGGCTCCCGACTCCACTCATTGGCGGATGCACTTCGATGGATCCAAGATGCGCACCGGCTTGGGAGCCGGCATCGTCCTCACCTCTCCCAAGGGCGACAAACTCAGATACACATTGCAAATTCATTTTGCCGCCTCCAACAACGTGGCCGAGTACGAGGCGCTCATACATGGGCTCCGGCTAGCCAAAGAGCTCGGCATCCGCCGGATCCTGTGCTATGGCGACTCGGATTTGGTAGTCCAACAATCATCTGGCGACTGGGACGCCAAGGACGCAAACATGGCGAGCTACCGATTCCTCGTTCAGCAAATCAGCGGATACTTTGAAGGATGCGAGTTCCTCCACGTGCCACGGGCCGACAACGAGCAAGCAGATGCCCTGGCACGAATCGGTTCCACCCGACAAGCTATCCCAACCGGCGTCTCTCTCCAACGCCTCCTCAAACCGTCTGTCAAGCCGTCTCCAGAATCAGACTCCATCTTCGTACCGCCTGACCCTGATGCAGTCGGATCCGACTTGGGGAACCCAGCAGGCGGCTCGGGGACTTCGACAGGCGGCCCGGGGACTGCCGTAGTCGCACCCGGCTCGGGGACTTCAGAACCCGGCCCGGGGACTGCAGCAGTCGGCCCGGGGACTGCAACGACACAACAGGCGGTGGCCGACTCCAACTCTTCACCACCCAACCCACCCACCCTGGTCGCAGTAGCCGTATTGGCAATAGAAGAAGTCACAGCTCCATCATGGGCCCAACCCATCCTCAACTTCCTGGTAAACAGAGAGCTGCCGACTGACGAGATCTCGGCAAGACAAGTTCAACGCCGAGCCGGAGCATACACAATAGTAAACAGAGAACTCGTTAGGCGCAGCGTCACTGGAGTCTTCCAGCGCTGCGTCGAGCCAGAGAAGGGCATAGCAATCCTCAAGGACATCCACCAAGGCGAATGCGGCCACCACGCGGCCTCAAGATCACTTGTCGCCAAAGCTTTCCGCCATGGGTTCTTCTGGCCGACTGCTTTGGAAGACGCCAAGGAATTAGTCAAATACTGCAAAGGGTGCCAAGTCTTCAGCTCCAAGCAACACCTGCCGGCTTCTGCACTCAAGACCATCCCCCTCACCTGGCCCTTTGCCGTCTGGGGACTGGACATGGTGGGCCCATTCAAGACGGCGCGCGGCGGCATGACACATCTGCTTGTCGCCGTGGACAAATTCACCAAGTGGATTGAAGCGAAGCCAATCAAGAAGCTGAACGGGCCGACTGCCGTGACATTCATCGCAGATATCACCACCCGGTATGGCGTACCACACAGCATCATCACCGACAATTGCACGAATTTTGCCAAAGGAGCACTGGCACGTTTCTGTGCGACACAGAGCATCCGACTGGACTTAGCGTCCGTTGCCCACCCGCAGTCAAACGGCCAAGTCGAGCGAGCAAACGGCCTCATCCTCTCCGGCATCAAGCCCCGACTGGTCGTACCACTGGAGCGTTCGGCCGGCTGCTGGCTCGACGAGCTGCCGGCCGTCCTCTGGAGTCTGCGTACTACCCCGAACAAGTCAACCGGCTTCACCCCTTTCTTCCTTGTATATGGTGCCGAGGCTGTCATCCCAACTGACATTGAGTTCGACTCACCTCGGGTCACCATGTACACGGAGGCGGAGGCCAAGGAAGCGCGAGAAGACGGCGTTGACCTGCTGGAAGAGGGCCGGCTGTTAGCACTCAGCCGGTCCGCCATCTACCAGCAGGGTTTGCGCCGTTACCACAACCGGAAGGTCAAGCCAAGATCCTTCCAAGAAGGCGATCTTGTGCTCCGGCTGATCCAGCGAACAGCCGGCCAACACAAGCTCTCGGCCCCTTGGGAAGGCCCCTTCGTCATCAGCAAGGCCCTAGGCAACGACTCCTACTACCTGATCGACGCACAGAAGCCGAAGGCACGCAAGAGAGATGATTCCGGCAAGGAGTCGGAACGACCATGGAACGCCAATCTCCTCCGAAGATTTTACAGTTAAATGCAGTATGTACCACGCTACCTTTTGTATTAAGTACAAGACAACGGGCCCCCCGAGGAGCACTCGGGGACTACCCTCTTTTATCTATGTATGATGAGTGTCATACCTATGAATGTATTACTACATTTGTTTTCCTGTCCGGCACCGGGTTCGATCAGTCGGCCCGGGGACTTGCCGCCTTGAGTTATATTAAAGTTCTACCTGCAGTCAGACAAGTAGTGTGCCGGCACCCAAGCCCTCTCTTGTTGAAAGTCGCAGCTCGAAGAATCGACTGTCCGACTGGCAAGAGTCAAAGGCAGGAAAGGATGCCCACACGAAAAACGGCTAAGGACTAACGAACTTATATAACACAAGCCGGCCTCCCACCCCGCCAACCGGCTGTCAGAACAGCCGGCTGGCCGGCTTCCGATTCACCTTGCTACAATCTAAGAAAGCTAGAGTACTTGCCCTCCCAAACGGCCAAGCCCTTCCCCAGCCACAGACTGCAGAGCAGCTGTCCGGCTGGGAAGGCGGCGACCAAGGGAGGGCGGCAAAGGAAACAGCCAATAGGATGAAAAGCAAATACAATTGGAAGCCAAGCACATGCATGATTATATTTACACAAAAGGCCTTCGAAAGGCCGACGTTCAACATAGTTTGAATACACCCCCAGTGGGTGGAACTGCGCAAATCTAACAAATATTGTTCAAAGAGTAATAAAGAGGAAAGCAAAGGTGGCAGATCAGGCCAAAGGTGCAACAGGCGAGCCAGGAAGGTCAGTGGAGACGGCAGTGCTGGCTGGAGGAGTGGCCAGCTGGCGAGTCTCGGCTTGATCATCACCGGCTGCAGGCGGCGTGCTCGCACGCGCCTCGTTGCTGGAGGCACGATCAAGCTGAGGCTGGCTGGTTGCTCCATCGTCTGGCACGGCGTCTTCACCATCCTCTCCCTCCTCCTCTTCGCCCTCGTCACTGGAGTCGATCTCCTCCGCTGAGTCTTCACCATCCGCTGGGTTCAGCCCAAACCACTCCTCCGGCTGAGCAACGCCGTCATCATTCACCTCAGGGGCAAAGGCACTGGTGTCGGTGTAGTCGGCGATCGCCGAGGCGCGCTGGATGATAGCCGGCCGCACCGCCTCCAGCTCCTCGTTGGCCTCCTGTCGCCAGGTGGTCAGCTGGGCCAAATCCAGCCCAGGATACCAAGCTCAGACGAACTCCAGCGCCCGCCTGGCGCCTGACCGAGCTGCAGAAGCCTTCCAGGCCTCGAAGCGGCCAACCGCTACCTCCAGCCAGTCGGCAGTCTGACTGGGGGTACGGGGAACCACCTCGCCGGGCCAAAGGGTGGCCAGCACTTGCGCCCCAACGCGCTGAAGACGGCGGAGCATGCGGTGAGCCGGCTGGAGGCGGGCTTGGATCGCCAGAAGTTGCTCCTCAAGCGACCGGCAAGCATCCGGCGCGATCTCAGCTCCAGCCTACCTTTGCGCGTCGCGGTGGGCCACGATGACTTTGTTGGCGGCAATGGAGTAACCAGGGAAGTACTCTGCGCAAGTAAGAAAGAAAAAAAAGACAAAGTCAGAAAATGGACCAAATGGCAGGCGGCAAGCAAAGGGACGAAGAAGAAGGCGGCCTACCGTCAACCAAA
Organism: Triticum aestivum; assembly: GCF_018294505.1. NCBI lineage: Eukaryota > Viridiplantae > Streptophyta > Magnoliopsida > Poales > Poaceae > Triticum > Triticum aestivum. The sequence goes on from NC_057802.1 coordinate 548,323,347, forward strand.
TCTTCGATCTGGCCGTAGCCGTCGCTCAGCGCATGCCTTGCCTCAGCCCAGCTCGCCTGTCGTGGTATTCTCACGGGGGGGGGGGGTGAGGCGACAGATGCCACAAGGGCTTTGTGTGAGGGCAAGACTGCTGCTGATAGGCCCGGGAGCGGGTATACGAGTAGCACGCGCTAGTTTAGCCAGGTCGGGGCTCTCCGGAGAGATAACACCCCTACTCCTGCATGTCTGTATGTATGTGGCATATCTCAGTACAGAGTGCTCCTAGAGCTGTATCATTGGTCAGTGCCATAGGCATCTGATTTTGTATATGCGGATGGCCGGATAGGCCAGGATGCTCTAGTAGCCGTATGGCTTATGGCCATGAGTGTGTGCGTGAGCATGCTAGTGTGAGTCCATCCCCTGATGGATGGATAGAGCTAGCTATATATAGTGTGTAGTGGGCATGGGACATGGCGTTGGTTGTAAGCTACCTTGGGTAGCTTACAAGCCAAGCCATGTATAGGGCATGGTGCATGTCATGCTTGTCCCCTGGGTCACTTCATAAATAGTGCCAGGGGACAAGTGACACTATACATGATGGCTGGGGTGACACGTGAATAGTGCTCGGGTACGGCTGTCTTGTCGGTGTCTTGTCGGTGTCGGGTCGGGCTGCAGTCGGCAGCCGGCAGGTTGGCGCAGTCGGCAGCCGACAGCCGGCCGCGTGGAGCAGTCGGACGGGGAGCCGGCCGGACAGTCGGACTAAGGGGCTTTACTAGCCCCGATGTCTTGAAATGTTGTCTCGCCGTCTTCGGGGTACCCATGGTCAATTACTCCGTCAGTAGCCTCCAAGCCTCCGGGCAACTTGGCAAAGTTGGGCGGAGGTTTTTTGGCGGGTGTTGATGGAGAAAATGTCGATGCCAGCCGGCTGCAGGCCGCAGCCGGCGTAGCTTGCTTCGGGCGGGGGCGCGCCAGCGCACCCGCTGGGTGTAGCCTCCGAGCCTCCGGGCAACTTGGAAAAGTTGGGCGGAGGCTTTTCGCGTTTGTTGGTGTAGACGATGGCGTCGCGGGTGCCGGGCGCGGACACGAAGTCCGCCGACTGATGCTGTTGCTGACAGCCGGCTGCGGGCTGCAGCCGGCGCGGCTTGCTTCCAGTGGGGGCGCGCCAGCTCACCCACTGGGTGTAGCCTCCGAGCCTCCGAGGGAGGAGGGGGGGTTCCCCACGAAAAGGATCATGCAAAAAGACAAAGTTAGTCCGCGTAGATATATCTAATGTTTGCTTTAAGCATTGCAAGTTTTATGCGGAGGGTGCCGACTCGGTTTCGTCCGAGCCCCGTTCAATCTTTTTCATGTTCCCTCCACTCTTTGGCTTGTGCTCTCGCTTGCCGTACAGCCGCTCTGCGGTCTGTGGCTGAGAGTGGGCTGCGGAGTGGAGTGTACAGTACTCAGACTCTGGGAGCAGATTTGACTGAGCAGATACTCGTAAAAGAAACGACCGGGTCGCCCGAACCGTTTTTTCTTCCCGGATGTTTTTCGCGTGGGTGGCCTCCAGCGTTCACTCTTGCTAGCCGGACAGCCGCTCTGCGGTCTGTGACTAAGAGTGGGCTTTTGGTACCGCGCACGCTACTAAGCCGTCTGCGGGAACTAACGTCTCAGGCCAAGCGGCCAGCCTCCGGGCCAACTCTGGCTGGCGCCGGGGCGAACAGTGGTGCAACTGTAATAAAAACGGAGGTGGTCCCTGAGCGTCGCTCGAGGTTATCCGTGTTTGCGTGGTGCAAAAATAAGCGGGTGAGGAGCTCACATTGATTTGACGCAGATGAGGCGGGCTTGGCGCTAGCGCGCCGACACACCCGCATGGGGTAGCCTTCGAGCCTCCGGGTGCTCGAAGGGGGGTCCCAGCCGGTTGGGTCCGACCGAACGGGCGTCGAGGCGGACTGACAGCTAGTCCGGCTTGACGCAGCCGGCGTCAAGGCAGACGAGCGAACGGGTCAGGCCCCCAGCCGGCCAGGCGTCGAAGCCGGCAGGCGGACTGGGCGGTTAGACGGTGATGCGGGTAGGTCGCGGCTGGAGCAGCCGGACGCATCTCTTTTCTTTTTTCTACTGGCTTGACTTTTCTTCACTCTATTCTTTTTATTCTCTAGCTGACGAGCCGGTAGGAGCGGGACGCGGCGGAAGCCAACGGCCGGGTCGCGCTAGAGGCCGGCGTCCGGGTTGCGGGGGAGCCGGCAGGCCGGGTCAGGTTAAGGACTTGGCCGAGTCGCGACGATGAGGCGAGCGCGCGGGGGTGCCTCGGGCGGAGGCGGCAGGCGAGGCGGAGCCAGCCGAGCGCCGGGTAGGCAGGCGGAGCCGGCCAGCCGGCGGAGCGGGAGGCGCCACACGCGTGCGGGGCGGGAGGCGCCACACGCGTGCGGGGCGGAGCCGTCCCGGGGCCACGGCCAGCTGGAGGCGGCGGTGCGAGGCGCACGGGGCGGGAGCCAGCGTGAGAGCGCGCAGGAGGTGACCCGGCGGGGACCCGGAGCCGGCCGGTGCGGGGCACCCGGCCGCAGGTGGAGGCGACCCGGCGGGGACCCGGAGCCGGCTGGTGCGGGGATGGGTGGCCGAGCGCGACGCTCACCGGACCCGGCCGGGCGCGGGGCGGCACCAGGGAGCCGGACGCGGCCGGCCTCGAGGTGGAGCAGGCGCGCGCGCGCGCGGCCGAGCCGGTGCGAGGAGGCGGCCCGGCGGAGCAGGCGGAGCCGGTCCGGGGAGGTGGCGCGGGGCCAGCACGGGGAGGCGGCCCGGCGGAGCGGGCGAGCCGGCGCTGCTCGTGGAGGAGGCGGAGGCGGCCCAGCCTGCCGTCCGGGTTAGCGGAAAAGGCTAGGGGCGAAGCCGGCCGGCCGGGTTGTGGCGCGTCAGCGGAGCCGGCGCGGGAGCGGCGACGGGTCGCGGGGGGCCCGGGATGGCGCAAGGCTTGGCGGAGCAGGGCACGGGACTTCCCAGGCGACCGGCTCGGGCGAGGGGCGGCGAGCGAACCCGACCGGAGAGGCGCGTGGCTGAGCGCGGGGCCTCATCGGGCGAGGAGCGGCGAACGGACCCGGCCTGAGCGGGCGGCCAGCTGAGCCGGCGCCGGCGGGGTGCGCGACCATGGGGACGCAGTAGCAGGGAAGGAACTCGGTGGCACAGGCGCGCATGAGACGAGCTTGATGGCGATGTTGTCTGAGTAGTGGAGGAGCTAGCTTCTGGCCATTATCTGACCAATATACGGGTATTATCCAACTTGCATCTGGCTAGCATCTAACTAATGTTTGGGACATGTACAGCTTGTGCTCAAGCAATGTTCGTCATGTATCAGGGGTATGTGTTTGGCTATGGTTGACTTGTATCTAGCTAGCTTGCAAGCAGATGCAAGTGAGCGGGACGAGCGTGAGCAGGCTCAGCGGTGTCGAGGCCGATGACGCGGACGCGCCGTCCCGTGCGGCCGCCCTGGGGGCGTGTCGATGTCGATCCCTCGAGCGCGGCCGGAGAGGCGACAGCGACGCGACGGAGGTGACGAGGATGGCGAGGCCGACGGCGAGGACGCACCGCCCCTCGCGGCCACTCCGGGGGCGTGTCGATGTCGAGCCCCCGACCGCTACTGGAGGCGCGACGCCGCGGCGGTGAAGATGAAAATGGTCCCGCCCGGACTGCGAAACCAGCAGCAGCGTGGTAGCATAGTAGTAGTACCACACCACGGTGGGGACAACTATCGTGGTATTCTCACGGGAGGGTGTGAGGCGACAGATGCCACAAGGGCTTTGTGTGAGGGTAAGACTGCTGCTGATAGGCCCGGGAGCGGGTATGCGAGTAGCACGCGCTAGTTTACCCAGGTTCGTGGCTCTCCGCAGAGATAACACCCCTACTCCTGCATGTTTGTATGTATGTGGCATATCTCAGTACAGAGTGCTCCTAGAGCTGTATCATTGGTCAGTGCCATAGGCATCTGATTTTGTATATGCGGATGGCCGGATAGGCCAGGATGCTCTAGTGGCCGTATGGCTTATGGCCATGAGTGTGTGCGTGAGCATGCTAGTGTGAGTCCATCCCCTGATGGATGGATAGAGCTAGCTATATATAGTGTGTAGTGGGCATGGGACATGTCGTTGGTTGTAAGCTACCTTGGGTAGCTTAGAAGCCAAGCCATGTATAGGGCATGTTGCATGTCATGCTTGTCCCCTGGGTTACTTCATAAATAGTGCCAGGGGACAAGTGACACTATACATGATGGCTGGGGTGACACGTGAATAGTGCTCGGGTACGGCCGTCTCGTCGGTGTCGGGTCGGTGCAGTCGGCAGCCGGCTGGTTGGCGCAGTCGGCAGCCGGCAGCCGGTCGCGTGGAGCAGTCGGACGGGGAGCCGGCCTGAGCGGCCGGGCAGTCGGACTGAGGGGCTTTGCTAGCCCCGATGTCTTGAAATGTTGTCTCGCCGTCTTCGGGGTACCCGTGGTCAATTACTCCGTCATCGCCGCTTCTGTCTCGTATTCAGCTTGGAGGGCGGCCTCGCTGTCCTGCGCCGCCTTCAGGGCCGCCTTATGGCTCTCCTCCTGGTCGGCCAGCTTCTTGACCAAGCGGTCACACTCCTGAGCCAAGGCGTTGCACTCAGCTTCCTTGGCGCGAAGGGCGGTCTGGGCCCCACCCAACTGCTCCCTCAGGTCGGCATCGGCCTGTGCAGATATGGTAAAGAAAAAAAGCAATAAGAAAGAAGTCGCCAGGAAAGATCCGGCCCGACTGCTCAGCAGTCGGCCCGAATCTCGGGGACTACACCCAGTGGATGCACTGACATGCCCCCACGTGAGATAAAAGATAAAAGATGTAGCACTTACTCCGGCTCTCGGTCAGATCAATGGTCTTCTGGTTCAGCTCCCGGGCCTGGGAGTTGAAGGTAGCCGCGCGGAGGTTGTGATAGTCCTGCAAATAGGACAGAGGAGCGAATAAGAACAAGATAGCAATCGAAGTCTACTAAGAAGTTCCAAGCCGCCTGCTCAGCAGCCGACTCGGAACTCGGGGACTACACCCAGTGGGTGCGCTTACGCGCCCCCACGGAAGAAATCAAGAACAAGAAACAAAAAAGCAGGAAGACTCACCCGAATGGCTGTCCGCGTCGCGAGGAACTCTTGAGTACACTGCTTCAGCACGGTGGCTTGGGATTGAATCCGGTTCCGGACTTCTTGCGCCGCCACGTTCAGCACGGCCGTCCCACCACCCGACGTCCACCCCGGCGAGCTGGCGCTGGCCGTCTCCAGATCCTGGGCCGACGAGCTAGAGCCCGCGGCCTTCTGCGGGTCCGGCGCCGAAGTCGCCTTCCCTGCGCGCTGGCGCGATGGCGACCGGACCACAAGGTCTGCCCTCGCAGCCCGCTCGCCTCCAGCCGGTTGCACGGGCGGCGCGCTAGGCCGACTGCCTTGGTCCGTCCCAGTCGGCGATGGCGGTGCTGCCTCCCTCTCCAAGACAACGACGTTGCCCTCCTCCCTCTCCACCACCTGCTGGTCGCCACCGTCTTCCTCCGGCGGGGGCACCGGGATCTCGGGCGCCACAACGCGAAGGGGGACGACAAGCTGCGGATGCCGGTTACGCAGGGCCTCCGCCGCCCTCTCTGCGGTTGCAGCCTTCGCCTGAGCCTTGGCCACTGCGTCGGCTTGTGCCTCCGCCGCCGCCGTGGCAGTGGCCGCCCTCAGCTCCTCCGCCTCCCGCTCCTCCTGTGCCTCCCGCGCATTCCACTCCGTCGCCGCTTGAAGCTCGGCACGGGGGTCCACGCGGCGGGCACTTGCAGATCCTCCCGTCGCTCCAACCACAGAGGCGGCAGCGGTCCGCTCAAGAGAAAGCGGAGCCCTGTTTTTTTAAGTCAAGACAAGGACTCAGAAGAATATCAACAAAAAAGAAGATGTAATACGTGAGAGAATTGACACTTACGCCGAAACCATTTGTGGCTGCTTCACCACCTTGCGGAAGCGGGCAGCCTTCGCGGCTGCCTCGTCCCGCTTGGTTGCCGCCGCCGCGCACTTGGGCTTCTTCGGCCGACTGCCGAATAGGCTCAGCACGGCCCGGCGCTTCTGCGCGCCGCCTTGGACAGCCAGCGCGGCAGATGAACCCGCGCCATGATGATCGGACGCTGGCTGGCGGTGCGGGACGACTTCCGCCTCGTCATCATCCGGCCAATCGTCGAAGCTGGCTCCAAGCCCGGAGCCGCCTGCCTCGCCGCCTCCCCCCACGGTGTCGTCATCCAGAGCGGCCGCCCCCAAGTCGGGGTCGTCCAAGTCGTGCGTCGTCTGGTCGGGGGGATATTGGCGCTCCACCCCCGCTGCCCCGGCTGCCGGTCGAAGGAGGGGGCTCTGTCAAGACAAACCGACTGGTCAGAGTCGGCCAAGAGAAACTTGGTGACAAAATTAAAGAAGAGAAGAAAAAGAAAGCTTACCATAGGCGGGGGATTGGCACGGGAGTACGGCTCCTTGCCAAACTGCCACTCGTCGGTGAGCTTGCAGTTCGCAAGGTAGTTCACCATGTGAGCTACCTCTGCATGAGGCATCTCCTTGGTACACAGCCGACTTGGATCGAGTTGGCCGCTCATTTGACAAATCATATGAGGGCAGCCTTGGAGCAGGAACACCCGGCGCGCCACGAAGGCGGCCAGCAGGCCGGGCCCGGTCAGGCCCTCCGACTGTACCAATACCCGGAGTCGCGCGACGGCGGCGGCTCCAGCAGGCGACAGTGTTTTGGCCCGATAGGACCATTGGGGCCGCCTCCCAGCCGGCGGGCCGGCTACATAAGCCGGCAAGTTGACGAAGTCGCCTTGCGGAGCGACGTTCTTCGCATAGAAGTAAGATTGCTGCCAGAGCTTCACCGACTGGATTAGCGTGATGGGAGGAAAAGGGTTGTCGGCTACCGGCCTCCGCATCGCGATGAAGGCGCCGCTCTGAGCCGGCACGCCCCTCATGGCGGTACCGAGCTTGGACTGGAAGAATCCCCCCAGAGCTCGAGGGTGGGAAGGACGCCGAGGAAGCCCTCGCACAAAGTGACGAAGGCAGACAGCAGCACCACCGTGTTTGGAGTGAGGTGGTGCGGCTGGAGCTAGTAGAACTCGAGGAAGAAACGGAAGAAGCCGCTCGCAGGCAGGCCGAGGCCGCGTAGGCAGTGCGAGCGGAAGATTACCCGCTCGCCCTCCTCCGGCGCCGGCGATATCTCCCTCTCCGGCGCAAGTCGGACCTGCACATGATCCTTGCCGGGCAACCGCCGCGTCTTGCGGAGGAAGTCGATGTGGTCCTCGTGGACGTTGGAGCCGTCCCAGTCTCCGCCGCATGACATGAGGGCAAGAAGCCGATGAAAAAGGCGCGGCGACGACGAAAGCACGGCCCCGCGGCGGCGAAGCTGCGGGGTAGTGCGATGACTGGAGGGACGGCGCGACAGCGAGGGGCTACAGCGATGGAGAGGAAGAAGAAGAAGAACAAGATGGCGGAGCGAGGGCGAGCGTGCGAGCGTCAGCCGCTCCTCCTCCTCCCCCTATTTATAGCCTCGTGCGGCAAAGCCGAGGAGGCGAGGCGTGGGATCAACTGCGTCCACTCCCCCACGTCCCGCGATTATTGCGCCCTAACAGCATGCGGAAACTGCCGTTGGAAGGCGAATGGCCCGTTTTGGGCCACAAAAGATCCACACCTAGGCCGAGGCGTGGAAGTGGCGGGCCCCGTCCCGCGGCGGCGTCCCGTCGCGCGCGTGGGCTGGCAGGCTCTCCCAGCCGGAGGGCGCCACGTGGCGCGCGGGCGGCAAGCGGCCGGCCCACAACCTGGCGTGCGCGCCAGCTGGTTCCCGCCTTCAGACTTCAAAGCCTCACCAAGACGGCGCACCTGATCAAAGCCGGCTCCTAGCTGCTGGCTCCTCAAGATAGGAAGCTGATTAAGCTTCTCGTCCTCCTTTCAGCCACGAAGCCCAACCAGCTTCGGGGACTACTGTCGGAGTAAATGGCCACGGGTAGCCTAACCGACTCCCCCTGGCTCTCCAAAAATTATCAGGCCGATCGAGCCTTCAAGCACCCAAAGCACAGGGCCGCCTTCCCCTGGCCGGCTATCTCACAGGCCGACTACTGGAAGGCGGCCCGGCCCTAAAACCCTCCCGAAGAGAGCCACAAGAAGGACGACTCCAAGAAGCCGGCCACAAGAAGACCGACTCCACGATGCCGGCCACAAGAGGGCCGGCTCCTAGCAAGCGGCCAAGATTGCACCCTCAAGGACTGCACCCACATAACGGTGACGAGACGGGGCGTGGCTATAGTAAAGCCTGACACCCCCGAATCTCGGAGCACGCATGGCCATAGTGCGCCGTACGGGTCGGCCATCCCCCGTCTGGCGCGGCACTGTTGCCATGTTGACCATGACGCCATCCACGACAGGCTGTCAGTACGGCCCGCGGGCGGCGGGCCCCTTCAGCCAGAGAGACGCTCGAAGGCGGCCAAGCCCCCCAGTCGGCCTGGGGTGTAGCCGGCTACCTCACTCCCTCGAAGTATGTGCATCATTAAGGAGACAAGACGAGGTAAGACTACAGTGAGAGCCCGCCAGACGGCGGCACTGTAGCCATGCATACCTCGGCAAAGCCCTCGTCATCAGGGGCGAGGCTACAGTAACCAGCCGCCGGCAAGACCCCCAGGCGGTGGGGCCGGCCTGTCGGCCAAGAGGCCGGCAGCCGGCGGGACCCACCAGTCGGCGGGCCCCAGCGGCCGGCGGAGAAGCCGGCGGATACAGACACTGACGGCCTGGACCCGCATCCAGCCAGATTACCATTGTACCCCTGGGGGGTAGGCCTATATAAACCCCCCAGGGCACCCATGCAAAGGGTTGATCTCTTAGAGTTTTAGACACCACATAGAGAGAAGAGGAGAGCTAGCCTTGCCCTTCTTCTTCCTCTAGCCGAACAGCTCAAGGAGCCACTTGTAGCCACTTGTGTTGATCTAGTGATCATGCGGAGACCCCGCAGAGCAGGACTAGGGGTGTTATCTCCAAGGAGAGCCCCGAACCTGGGTAAGATTCGCCGGCGTGCATGTCTTCGCCTTATCCCGTTTCCAGGCACCGACGATGTCTTACTGGCTCCCACAATGATAAGCCACCCGTTGGCATATGTCGCACCTACCACCCGACATGTAGCCATGTAGCCACCGTAAAGAAGAAAAGGATTGGGGCGTTCGTGCGCCCGTGGCGGCGTTCGTGCGCCGGCCCGGAATTTCTTGTGTCTTGTGTCTTCTTCTACCTCTAGCCGAGAGTGAGAGAGGACTGCGGTTCCAACAATTGGTATCACGAGCTTGGTGTCTTGGGCGTGCTTGCCGTGCTGGAGGCGTGGCAGCGATGGCGGTGCTCGCCGGCAGCTGCGCGACGGAGCTCCGGGCCGTGTGTCGGCCCATGGAGGTGGGCGGCGCTGTGGCTGTCATGGCGCGTGGCGGAGGCGGCGGATGCTGACGTCGTACGTGCGGCGACCGCGGAGGCCGCCGAGGCGCTGCGTGGTGGCGTGGCGGCGTGGAGGCACTGCATGGCGGCATGGAGGCCGCGGCGGTGCAGGGCAATAAGCCGCGGCGGCGAGCCGGGCGCGACCGGTGCGTGTTATGGGTGCGCACGGGACGCGTCGGGACTGCGGGCGCACGTACGAGCGTGCGGTTGACGTTGGGAGGAGGCGTATGTCGACGCTGTGCTCGAGTTCATGCTCGAGTTCGGCTACATCCTTCCGGCGTTTGTCGCTGGCGGAAGCCATGGCGGACGCGGAGGAGGCGCGCGGTGAGCGTTTGGTGCAGTCGGGCTCGTCGGGCGCGTCGGATGCGCGCGGGACGTGCAGGACGCACTGGTGCGGTCGGGCTCGTCGAGCGCGTTGGGTGCGCGTGGGACGTGCGGGGCGCAGAGGGACGCCAGGCGTGTGTCGCCGGCGGAGAAGGAGCTTGGCGTATGTCGCCGAGGTCGTGACGGAGCATGGTGCGACCGGCGTCGGTGCGCCAGGTCAGGTCTGCGGGCTGGGTCACGACCATGATGACGACAATGACGGGAGCTACAACAACTCCAGCGATGGCGAGGTCGTGGTTTAGGTGGAGTGTGTTGGGAGTAAACCACGCCTCCAGGCGATGACTGGCGTGCGCGCGCGGGTATGCGCTCCAGGTCTGGCTCGTAAGGCAGCGGCCGTTGGCGAGAGTGGAGGGCTGGTGCGTTGGTTCGTTAGCTAGCCCGCATGGCCGGGTCTCCTGTGTACGCGCATGCACCGTAGTTAGCAGGTTAGTTGGTTAGTGCATGCATGCATCATGGATATGGACGATGTGCATGTAGCTGGCTTAGTGAGTTTGTTAGCTAGACTAGTGCGTGCATGCGTGGAGTTAGTGGCCGGTGTGGTGGCCGGATGCTGTGTGTGCAGCCGGGTATAAAAGGCCCCCTGATGTATTGATCGAGGTGAGCTGGTGTTTTAGCCATGTAGCCACCGTAAAGAAGAAAATGATTGGGGCGTTCGTGCGCCCGTGACGGCGTTCGTGCGCTGGCCCGGAATTTCTTGTGTCTTGTGTCTTCTTCTACCTCTAGCCGAGAGTGAGAGAGGACTGCGGTTCCAACACCCTTGTTGCCAGGCAAACCGAGTACTTGCTTGTTTGTTTGTTTTTTCTTTTTTCTTGTTCATTCATGGATATATGATCCAAGCAGGGGATGGGGTTTGGGGGGTGTCCAGGAATCATCTTCAGCAGATTTACATTGTAATAGTGGAAACAAAATTGAGTAGATCTCGATGGGTTGGCTTGGCACTGAAGCTGCGAATGTGGATACAAGAGACTGTCAGAAAGGGATAGACTTTTCTCAATCTTAAAATGTTATACTGACTTAGTATCTTAGATGTGCTTATAAAGATCGGATATGTCATGGGTGCATTCATAGGGTGAGTGTATTTGTGTATGTGAGCATATACACTTGCACTATCTTAAGAAAAGAAGACCGGCTTCCTGTCAGTTGATGACTGAAATCTGAAAACATAACTTGGGTCAGTGGACTGACCCAATATTTGTTTCAGTCAAGTCTAGTTCAGTACTGCAATTGCTATCGCAAGGCATATATCCATGTTTGGTTCATAGTTATCCACCTGCAATTGACGTGGGCTGGCATGCATTTCGAATAGCCATGCACGCACACATTTCAGAGAATGCGTGCATCATTAACGCTGCTGCAATTGAATCACCACCATCAGCGTGATGCATGCATGCAACACGGGCCCTAAAATATCAGATATACATATCCATCTTTTGTTCATAGTTAATATTTTCCCACACTTTTTTACTGAGTAGGATTCTTGTTGTGAAAAATAAGGCCGACATGTCATACACACAAAATATATGGCAAAATTTCCATAGACAAGCCAAATTGTGGCTAACAATTTAAGCACCTAACCTAAGGCAAGTTTAACTAAAATAGTGTGGCAAACTATGGGACCGGCTACCGGTTTTAACTAGCATGATTTAAATCACTATGAGTTGTAAACCCAATAACCAAAAGTAGAAAAAGGGGTGTGACGATAACATGTACCTAGTGTAGGGTCTTAGGTCTGACCTAGACACCCTACCAAGGACACTGCCCTAGAGTTGAAGGCATTCAAAGTCCAACAGAAGGCAACAGAAGGCACCGACTGAAATCACCACGAAGTGCCATCCACTCGACAACATATTCCACTCGGATACCTCAATTCCATTCGACCACAGTAGCGTCACTCGACCATACCAAGAACCACTCGGAATACAGAAGATCTAAAGCCATCCCAGGATGGCAACGGTCAGGCGTTCACTCCGTAGTCATAAAGATCATTAATAACTGGCGTTACCGGTGACACCCTGTCTTAACTCACATTGAACCATGTGTAACCGAGGGCTGGAGGGACTTGGCGCACTCTATATAAGCCACCCCCTCCTCTGACACAAGGGTTCGCACCCCCTGTAACTCTCACGCATAATCCAGTCGACAAGCCTCCGAGGCACCGAGACATAGGGCTGTTACCTCCTCCAAGAGGGGCCTGAACTCGTAAACTTGCGTGTACAACCTTGCCGTAGTTAGGGCCTTGCCTCCTCCTACGTACCCCCTACACTTACTGTCAGACTCACTCCCACGACAGTTGGCGCCCACCGTGGGGCAGGCGTCTTAGCGACTTCCGGCGAGGTTACAGTTTTTTCGATCTCCATCAACATGGTTTCCGGCGGTGGTTTGTCCCCGGGCCACGAGGTCCGCCTCGGAGCGCTCGTCTTCATCGCCGACGACTCCGCTTGGCTCCAAGAAGCCCCCCTCGACGTCGAGACTCTCCCCGTTCGCGGGGCGACGCACTTTCGCGCATGCGCTCACGGCGTCATCTTGCGGCAGCCGTCGACCCAGTATCGGTCGGCTCCCGCGGCATCCTCGCTCCCTGCTGTTCGCCGTCGCAAGCAATCTGGTCGATCGCGGCTCCAGCGGTGCGTGAAGCATGCGGTGGCTCGACAGTCGACCACCCCTCAAGTCGCGGCAATTGAGCCCGACGAATCTCTCTACGGATTGTTCGACTTGCCGGCTGGTCACTCGGACACTCTTTCCGAGTGCGAGAGCAATAACCCAGTGGCGGAAGTTCTCATGGTCGACTCCCCGCGCAGCCCGCCTGGATTTCGTCGCGGCGGCGGGGACGACCCAACACGTGATCATGACGAATATTATCCCCAAGCTCTCACCGGGGAGCAAAGGGAGGAGCTGCATCGCCGCAACGTCCAGGTGCTGCAGACCCCCATCGTTGGAGAGACCTCCTAGGCTCGGGCCTTGGAGGCTGCGCGCTTGGTGATACGTCTCCGTCGTATCTATAATTTTTGATTGTTCCATGCCAATATTATACAACTTTCATATATTTTTGGCAACTTTTTATACTATTTTTGGGACTAACATATTGATCCAGTGCCCAGTGCCAGTTCTTGTTTGTTGCATGTTTTTGTTTCGCAGAAGATCCATATCAAACGAAGTCCAAACGGGATAAAAACGGACGGAGATTATTTTTGGAATATTCGGAGAATATGGGAAGAAAAATCCACGCGAGATGGTGCCTGAGGGAGGCACAAGGCAGGGGGACGCGCCCCACCCCCCTGGGCGCGACCCTGACCCTCGTGGGCCCCCCGTAAGGCTGTTGATGCCCTTCTTCAACCGTAAGAAAGCTAATTTTTGGGGAAAAATCACGGCGAAGATTTCAGTCCAATCGGAGTTACGGATCTCCATATATATACGAAATGGTGAAAGGGCAGCAGAACAGAATGCAGAAACAGAGGGAGACAGATCCAATCTCGGAGGGGCTCTTGCCCCTCCCATGCCATGGAGGCCAAGGACCAGAGGGGAAACCCTTCTCCCATCTTGGGAGGAGGTCAAGGAAGAAGAAGAAGGGGTCCCCTCTCCCCTTCTCTTCCGGGGGCGCCGGAACGCTGCCGTGGCCATCATCATCACCATCGCAATCTTCACCAACAACTTCACCGCCATCATCACCAAATCTTTCCCCCTCTATGCAGCGGTGTAACCTCTCTCTTACCCGCTGTAATCTCTACTTAAACATGGTGCTCAACGCTATATATTATTTCCCAATGATGTATGGCTATCCTATGATGTTTGAGTAGATCTGATTTGTCCTATGGGTTATTTGATGATCAAGATTGGTTTGAGTTACATGTTTTATTATTGGTGTTGTCCTATGGTGCTCCCCATGTCGCGCAAGCGTGAGGGATCCCCGCTGTAGGGTTTGCAATATGTTAATGATTTGCTTATGGTGCGTGGCGTGAGTGACAGAAGCACAGACCCGAGTAAGTAGGTTGTTGTTGGGGAACGTAGTAATTTCAAAAAAATTCCTACGCACACGCAAGATCATGGTGATGCATAGCAACGAGAGGGGAGAGTGTGTCCATGTACCCTCGTAGACCGAAAGCGGAAGCGTTAGCACAACGCGGTTGATGTAGTCGTACGTCTTCACGATCCGACCGATCAAGTACCGAACGCACGGCACCTCCGAGTTCAGCACACGTTAACCTCGTTGACGTCCCTCGAACTCCGATCCAGCCGAGCTTTGAGGGAGAGTTCCGTCAGCACGACGGCGTGGTGACGATGATGATGTTATACCGACGCAGGGCTTCGCCTAAGCACCGCTACGATATGATCGAGGTGGATTATGGTGGAGGGGGGCACCTCACACGGCTAAGAGATCAAGAGATCAATTGTTGTCTATGGGGTGCCCCCTGGCCACGTATATAAAGGAGTGGAGGAGGGGGGAGAGGGTCGGCCCCTATGGCGCGCCCTGGAGGAGTCCTACTCCCACCGGGAGTAGGATTCCCCCCCTTCCAAGTAGTAGGAGTAGGAGAAGAGAAGGAAGGAGGGGGCGCAGCCCCTCCCACTTGTCCAATTCGGACTAGGCCTTGGGGGGGGGGGCGCAGCCTCTCCTCTCTCTTTCCCCTAAAGCCCAATAAGGCCCATATACTCCCCGGCGAATTCCCGTAACTCTCCGGTACTCCGAAAAATACCCGAATCACTCGGAACCTTTCCGATATCCGAATATAGTCGTCCAATATATCGATCTTTACGTCTCGACCATTTCGAGACTCCTCGTCATGTCCCCGGTCTCATCCGGGACTCCGAACTACCTTCGGTACATCAAAACACATAAACTCATAATATAACCGTCATCGAACTTTAAGCGTGCGGACCCTACGGGTTCGAGAATTATGTAGACATGACCGAGACACGTCTCCGGTCAATAACCAATAGCGGAACCTGGATGCTCATATTGGCTCCCACATATTCTACGAATATCTTTATCGGTCAAACCACATAACAACATACGTTGTTCCTTTTGTCATCGGTATGTTACTTGCCCGAGATTCGATCGTCGGTATCTCAATACCTAGTTCAATCTCGTTACCGGCAAGTCTCTTTACTCGTTCCGTAATACATCATCCCCCAACTAACTCATTAGTTGCAATGCTTGCAAGGCTTATAGTGATGTGCATTACCGAGTGGGCCTAGAGATACCTCTCCGACAAGCGGAGTGACAAATCCTAATCTCGAAATACGCCAACCCAACAAGTACCTTCGGAGACACCTGTAGAGCACCTTTATAATCACCCAGTTACGTTGTGACGTTTGGTAGCACACAAAGTGTTCCTCCGGTAAATGGGAGTTGCATAATCTCATAGTCATAGGAACATGTATAAGTCATGAAGAAAGCAATAGCAACATACTAAACGATCAAGTGCTAAGCTAACGGAATGGGTCAAGTCAATCACATCATTCTCCTAATGATGTGACCCCGTTAATCAAATGACAACTCTTTGTCCATGGCTAGGAAACATAACCATCTTTGATCAACGAGCTAGTCAAGTAGAGGCATACTAGTGACACTCTGTTTGTCTATGTATTCACACATGTGTCATGTTTCCGGTTAATACAATTCTAGCATGAATAATAAACATTTATCATGATATAAGGAAATAAATAATAACTTTATTATAGCCTCTAGGGCATATTTCCTTCAGTCTCCCACTTGCACTAGAGTCAATAATCTAGTTCACATCGCCATGTGATTTAACACCAATAGTTCACATCGTCATGTGATTTTATAGTTCACATCGCCATGTGACCAATACCCAAAGGGTTTACTAGAGTCAATAATCTAGTTCACATCGCCATGTGATTAACACCCAAAGAGTACTAAGGTGTGTTCATGTTTTGCTTGTGAGAGAAGTTTAGTCAACGGGTCTGCCAAATTCAGATCCGTATGAATTTTGCTAATTTCTATGTCAACAATGCTCTGCACGGAGCTACTCTAGCTAATTGCTCCCACTTTCAATATGTATCCAGATTGAGACTCAGAGTTATCCAGATCGGTGTCAAAAACTTGCATCGACGTAACCCTTTACGACGAACCTTTTGTCACCTCCATAATCGAGAAACACATCCTTATTCCACTAAGGATAATTTTGACCAATGTCCAGTGATCTACTCCAAGATCACTACCGTACTCCCTTGCCAAACTCAGGGCAGGGTATACAATAGGTCTGGTCCATAGCATGGCATACTTTATAGAACCTATGGCTGAGGCATAGGGAATGACTTTAATTCTCTCTCTATTTTCTGCCGTGGTCGGGCTTTGAGTCTTACTCAATTTCACACCTTGTAACATAGGCAAGAACTCTTTCTTTGACTGTTGCATTTTGAACCACTTCAAAATCTTGTCAAGGTATGTACTCATTGAAAAAACTTATCAAGCTTCTTGATCTATCTCTATAGATCTTGATGCTCAATATGTAAGCAGCTTCACCGAGGTCTTTCTTTGAAAAACTCCTTTCAAACACTCCTTTATGCTTTGCAGAATAATTCTACATTATTTCCGATCAACTATATGTCATTTACATATACTTATCAGAAATGCTGTAGTGCTCCCACTCACTTTCTTGTAAATACAGGCTTCACCGCAAGTCTTTATAAAACTATATGCTTTGATCAGATTATCAAAGCGTATATTCCAACTCCGAGATGCTTGCACCAGTTCATAGATGGATCGCTGGAGCTTGCATATTTTGTTAGCACCTTTAGGATTGACAAAACCTTCTGGTTGCATCATATACAACTCTTCTTTAATAAATCCATTATGGAATGCAGTTTTGTTTATCCATTTGCCAGATTTCATAAAATGCGGCAATTGCTAACATGATTCGGACAGATTTAAGCATCGCTACGAGTGAGAAAATCTCATCGTAGTCAACACCTGGAACTTTGTCAAAAACCTTTTTCGACAAGTCTAGCTTTGTAGATAGTAATACTACTATCAGCGTCCGTCTTCCTCTTGAACATCCATTGAATCTCAATGGCTCGCCGATCATTGGGCAAGTCAATCAAAGTCCATACTTTGTTCTCATACATGGATCCCATCTCAGATTTCATGGCCTTAAACCATTTTGCGGAATCGGGGTTCGTCATCGCTTCCTCATAGTTCGCAGGTTCGTCATGGTCTAGTAACATGACTTCCAGAACCGGATTACCGTACCACTCTGGTGCGGAACGTACTCTGGTTGACCTACGAGGTTCGGTAGTAACTTGATCTAAAGTTTCATGATCATCATCATTAACTTCCTCACTAAT
The DNA here is from genome assembly GCF_018294505.1 of Triticum aestivum. Lineage (NCBI taxonomy): Eukaryota > Viridiplantae > Streptophyta > Magnoliopsida > Poales > Poaceae > Triticum > Triticum aestivum. The sequence goes on from NC_057802.1 coordinate 548,340,445, forward strand.
TGGTGTAGGTATCACTCGAACTGATTTCTGTGATGAACTAATTTCGAATTCGGCGGAAGGTACAATTACCTCATCAAGTTCTACTTTCCTCCCACTCACTTCTTTTGAGAGAAACTCCTTCTCTAGAAAGGATCCATTCTCAGCAACGAATATCTTGCCTTCGGATCTGTGATAGAAGGTGTACCCAACTGTCTCCTTTGGGTATCCTATGAAGACACATTTCTCCAATTTGGGTTTGAGCTTATCAGGATGAAACTTTTTCTTATAAGCATCGCAACCCCAAACTTTAAGAAACGACAACTTTGGTTTCTTGCCAAACCGCAGTTCATACGGTGTCGTCTCAATGGATTTAGATGGTGCGCTTTTTATGTGAATGCAACTGTCTCTAATGCATAACCCCAAAACTATAGTGGTAAATCGGTAAGAAACATCATAGATTGCACTATATCCAATAAAGTACGGTTATGACGTTCGGACACACCATTATGCTGTGGTGTTCCAGGTGGCATGAATTTGTGAAAGTATTCCACATTGTTTTAATTGAAGACCAAACTCGCAACTCAAATATTTGTCTCTGCGATCAGATCGTAGAAACTTTATTTTCTTGTCACGATGATTTTCCACTTCACTCTGAAATTCTTTGAACTTTTCAAATGTTTCAGACTTATGTTTTATCAAGTAGATATACCCATATCTGCTCAAATCATCTGTGAAGGTCAGAAAATAACGATACCCGCCACGAGCCTCAATATTCATCGGACCATATACATCAGTATGTATGATTTCCAACAAATCTGTTGCTCGCTCCATTGTTCGGGAGAACGGCGTTTTAGTCATCTTGCCCAAGAGGCATGGTTCGCAAGCATCAGGTGATCCATAATCAAGTGATTCCAAAAGCCCATCAGCATGGAGTTTCTTCATGCGCTTTACACCAATATGACCTAAACGGCAGTGCCACAAATAAGCTGCACTATCATTATTAACTTTGCATCTTTTGGCTTCAATATTATGAATATGTGTATCACTACGATCGAGATCCAACGAACCATTTTCATTGGGTGTATAACCATAGAAAGTCTTTATTCATGTAAACAGAACAACAATTTTTCTCTAACTTAAATGAATAACCGTATTGCAGTAAACATGATCAAATCATATTCATGCTTAACACAAACACCAAATAACATTTATTTAGGTTCAACACTAATCCCGAAAGTATAGGGAGTGTGTGATGATGATCATATCAATCTTGGAACTACTTCCAGCACACATCGTCACTTCACCCTTAACTAGTCTCTGTTCATTCTGCAACTCCCGATTCGAGTTACTAATCTTAGCAACTGAACTAGTATCAAATACTGAGGGGTTGCTATAAACACTAGTAAAGTACACATCAATAACATGTATATCAAATATACTTTTGTTTACTTTGCCATCCTTTCTCATCCGCCAATTGCTTGGGGTAGTTCTGCTTCCAGTGACCAGTCCCTTTTGCAGTAGAAACACTTAGTCTCAGGCTTAGGTCCAGACTTGGGCTTCTTCACTTGAGCAGCAACTTGCTTGCCGTTCTTCTTGAAGTTCCCCTTCTTCCCTTTGCCCTTTTCTTGAAACTAGTGGTCTTGTCAACCATCAACACTTGATGCTTTTCTTGATTTCTACCTTCATCGATTTTAGCATTACGAAGAGCTTGGGAATCGTTTCCGTTATCCCTTGCATATTATAGTTCATCACGAAGTTCTAGTAACTTGGTGATAGTGACTAGAGAATTCTGTCAATTACTATCTTATCTGGAAGATTAACTCCTACTTGATTCAAGTGATTGTAGTACCCAGACAATCTGAGCACATGCTCACTGGTTGAGCTATTCTCCTCCATCTTGTAGGCAAAGTATTATCAGAGGTCTCATACCTCTCGACATGGGCATGAGTATGAAATACCAATTTCAACTCTTGGAACATCTTATATGCTCCGTGGCATTCAAAACATCTTTGAAGCCCCGATTTTAAGCCGTTAAGCATGGTGCACTAAACTATCAAGTAGTCATCATATCGAGCTTGCCAAACGTTCATAACGTCTGCATTTGCTCCTGCAATCGGTCTGTCACCTAGCGGCGCATCAAGGACATAATTCTTCTGTGCAGCAATGAGGATAATCCTTAGATCACGGATCCAATCCGCATCATTGCTACTAACATCTTTGAACTTAGTTTTCTCTAGGAACATATCAAAAATAAAACAGGGGAGCTAAACATGAGCTATTGATCTACAACATAGATATGCTAATACTACCAGGACTAAGTTCATGATAAATTAAAGTTCAATTTAATCATATTACTTAAGAACTCCCACTTAGATAGACATCCCTCTAGTCATCTAAATGATCACGTGATCCAAATCAACTAAACCATGTCCGATCATCATGTGAGATGGAGTAGTTTCAATGGTGAACATCACTATGTTGATCATATCTACTATATGATTCACGCTCGACCTTTCGGTCTCAGTGTTCCAAGGCCATATCTGTTATATGCTAGGCTCGTCAAGTTTAACCTGAGTATTCCGCGTGTGCAAACTGTTTGCACCCGTTGTATTGGAACGTAGAGCCTATCACACCCGATCATCACGTGGTGTCTCAGCACGAAGAACTTTCGCAACGGTGCATACTCAGGGAGAACACTTGTACCTTGATAATTTAGTGAGAGATCATCTTATAATGCTACCGTCAATCAAAGCAAGATAAGATGCATAAAAGATAAACATCACATGCAATCAATATAAGTGATATGATATGGCCATCATCATCTTGTGCTTGTGATCTCCATCTCCGAAGCACTGTCAGGATCACCATCGTCACCGGCGCGACACCTTGATCTCCATCGTAGCATCGTTGTCGTCTCGCGAACTTATGCTTCTACGACTATCGCTACCGCTTAGTGATAAAATAAAGCATTACAGGGCGATTGTATTGCATACAATAAAGAGACAACCATGTGGCTCCTGCCAGTTGCCGATAACTCTGTAACATAACATGATCATCTCATACAATAAAATATAGCATCATGTCTTGACCATATCACATCACAACATGCCCTGCAAAAACAAGTTAGACGTCTTTTACTTTGTTGTTGCAAGTTTTACGTGGCTGCTACGGGCTGAGCAAGAACCGTTCTTACCTACGCATCAAAACCACAACGATAGTTTGTCAAGTTGGTCTTGTTTTAACCTTCGCAAGGACCGGGCGTAGCCACACTCAGTTCAACTAAAGTTGGAGAAACTGACACCCGCTAGTCACCTGTGTGCATAGCACGGCGGTAAAACCAGTCTCGCGTAAGCGTACGCGTAATGTCTGTCCGGGCCGCTTCATCCAACAATACCGCCGAACCAAAGTGTGACCTGCTGGTAAGCAGTATGACTTATATCGCCCACAACTCACTTGTGTTCTACTCGTGCATATTACATCAACCCATATAACCTGGCTCTGATGCCACTGTTGGGGAACGTAGTAATTTGAAAAAAAATCCTACGCACACGCAAGATCATGGTGATGCATAGCAACAAGAGGGGAGAGTGTGTCCACGTACCCTCGTAGACCGAAAGCAGAAGCGTTAGCACAACGCGGTTGATGTAGTCGTACGTCTTCACGATCCGACTGAACAAGTACCGAACGCACGACACCACCGAGTTCAGCACACGTTCAACTCGATGACGCCCCTCGAACTCCGATCTAGCCGAGCTCTGAGAGAGAGTTCCGTCAGCACGACGGCGTGGTGACGATGATGATGTTCTACCGACGCAGGGCTTCGCCTAAGCACCGCTATGATATGATCGAGGTGGATTATGGTGGAGGGGGGCACCGCACACGGCTAAGAGATCAAGAGATCAATTGTTGTCTATGGGGTGCCCCCTGGCCACGTATATAAAGGAGTGGAGGAGGGGGGAGAGGGCCGGCCCCTATGGCGTGCCCTGGAGGAGTCCTACTCCCACCGGGAGTAGGATCCCCCCCCCCTTCCAAGTAGTAGGAGTACGAGTCAAGGAAAGGGGAGAGAGAAGAGAAGGAAGGAGGTGCGCAGCCCCTCCCCCTAGTCCAATTCGGACTAGGCCTTGGGGGGCGCGCAGCCTCTCCTCTCTCTTTCCCCTAAAACCCAATAAGGCCCATATACTCCCCGGCGAATTCCCGTAACTCTCTAGTACTCGGAAAAATACCCGAATCACTCGGAACCTTTCCGATGTCCGAATATAGTCGTCCAATATATCGATCTTTACGTCTCGACCATTTCGAGACTCCTCGTCATGTCCCCGATCTCATCCGGGACTCCGCACTACCTTCGGTACATCAAAACACATAAACTCGTAATATAACCGTCATCGAACTTTAAGCGTGCGGACCCTACGGGTTCGAGAATTATGTAGACATGACCGAGACACGTCTCCGGTCAATAACCAATAGCGGAACCTAGATGCTCATATTGGCTCCCACATATTCTACGAATATCTTTATCGGTCAAACCACATAACAACATACGTTGTTCCTTTTGTCATCGGTATGTTACTTGCCCGAGATTCGATCGTCGGTATCTCAATACCTAGTTCAATCTCGTTACCGGCAAGTCTCTTTACTCGTTCCGTAATACATCATCCCCCAACTAACTCATTAGTTGCAATGCTTGCAAGGCTTATAGTGATGTGCATTACCGAGTGGGCCTAGAGATACCTCTCCGACAAGTGGAGTGACAAATCCTAATCTCGAAATACGCCAACCCAACAAGTACCTTCGGAGACACCTGTAGAGCACCTTTATAATCACCCAGTTACGTTGTGACGTTTGGTAGCACACAAAGTGTTCCTTCGGTAAACGGGAGTTGCATAATCTCATAGTCATAGGAACATGTATAAGTCATGAAGAAAGCAATAGCAACATACTAAACGATCAAGTGCTAAGCTAACGGAATGGGTCAAGTCAATCACATCATTCTCCTAATGATGTGACCCCGTTAATCAAATGACAACTCTTTGTCCATGGCTAGGAAACATAACCATCTTTGATCAACGAGCTAGTCAAGTAGAGGCATACTAGTGACACTCTGTTTGTCTATGTATTCACACATGTGTCATGTTTCCGGTTAATACAATTCTAGCATGAATAATAAACATTTATCATGATATAAGGAAATAAATAATAACTTTATTATTGCCTCTAGGGCATATTTCCTTCAGTTGTTTGCGTATGGGATAAAGGGGACTTGATACTTTAATGCTATTGTTGGGTTTTACCTTAATGATCTTTAGTAGTTGCAGATGCTTGCTAGAGTTCCAATCATAAGTGCGTATGATCCAAGTAGAGAAAGTATGTTAGCTTATGCCGCTCCCTCAAATAAAATTGCAATAATGATTACCGGTCTAGTTATCGATTGCCCAGGGACAAGTAACTTTCTCGTGACAAAAAGCTCTCTACTAAAACTAATTTAGTTGTGTCTTTATCTAAACATCCCCTACTTTTTATTTACGTGCTCTTTATATTTTTGCAAACCTATCCAACAACACCTACAAAGTACTTCTAGCTTCATACTTGTTTCTGGTAAAGCGAACGTTAAGCGTGCGTAGAGTTGTATCGGTGGTCGATATAACTTGAGGGAATATTTGTTCTACCTTTAGCTCCTCGTTGGGTTCGACACTCTTACTTATCGAAAGAGGCTACAATTGATCCCCTATACTTGTGGGTTATCACTTGGCCCCCTTGGATGAGCGTACGCGTCTAGAGAATATCCAACAGTCACTCGACGAACGCGCCCGTCAGCAGATCTCTGGATCCCGTCGACGGCCACGACAACTGTTTCCGCCTGAACCTCAGGTATACCGTACTCCGATTCAAAATGTTGCAGCAGCTGCACACATAGCAGCGTCAATTCATCCGTCTCGTTCAGAAGCTGGTAGAGGTTTGCTGCAGATCCGAGCGCTACTCCGGGCAGCTAGTGAACAAAACTCAGTAGTTTCTCAGTCGCGTAACAGAATTCATAGCAGATCTGTGGTTGCAGACACATTTCAGTCGGCACATAGACCAAGATCGCCTCCGCGGCGTGAAGACCGTGGTCACCGCCAGGATCGGTATCTGGGTCGAGGCCACGGGCAGTATGATCATCGGTATCCCCGTGATGACTACCGTCGAGTGCTTTCGCCCCCTCCAAGGGGCGGGTCATACGCGCCCCGGCGGTATGACGATAGGCGCCCGTATGGTGATGAGCGGAGAGCTCCAGTCGACCCAAGAGAGCATGGGTTCGACATGAGGTCACTCCTCGTGCAGGGTTTGGTCGACAGGGGCCGAGTACACAGAGAAGGACAAGACAGAGACCGTCCGAGTGGAAGCAGAGCATTTGTTTCTGGGCCCTAGTGTTTCAGTAGAGCCATCCGAGCTGCTGAGGTCCCTTCCAACTTTAGGTTGCAACGGGAGTGAGTAAGTTCACTGTGAGTCGAAGCCCGACATATGGCTGGAAGATTACCAAGTGGCAGTGCAGATTGGTGGAGGCAACGATGATGTAGCCATGAAGCACCTCCCCCTGATGCTTGTGAGAGAATCAGTTGGCCCCTGGAAGTATTTTCTGTTGGGATGAGTTAGCCCGAGTGTTCGTCAAAACATTCAAGGGCACTTGCAAGCGATCAGCTGGGCTAACTGAATTGCCGCATTGCATCCAGAAACCGAATGAGACTTTGAGAGACTACATCCAGAGATGGACTACCCTTCATCATACAGTGGAAAATGTGTCACAGCACCAAGCAGTTTGTGCCTTCAAAGAGGGCGTCTGTTACAGAGAGCTCAACTTGAAGTTCGGTCGTTCAGGATACATGTCTCTAGCCCGAATGATGGAAATAGCCACTGGATATGCTAACGGCGAAGAAGAAGACCGACTCCGCAGTGGCAAGGGAAAACCAGTCGACCAGGACACCGGCGGTGGGAATTCCGGTCGGAAGCAAAAGTGCAAAGCTGAACATGCGGGTCCTGCTGAGGCCGCAGTTTTGAATCAAGGAAAGTTCAAGGGAAAGCCTAAAGGGCCATGGATCCCCAAAAAGGTGAAAGATCAGTCAGGCAACGACGTTCTCGATTTACCGTGTCATATACACACTAAAAAGATGAGGAGGCTAACTTGATTCTGCCCAAGCATACCACTCGACGGTGCCGACTCCTGATTCAGCGTTTCCGAGAGGGTCAGCCCAGTGGGAAGGAATCTAATAAGGAAGAGGAAAAAGAGGAAGATGATGGTTACCCTAAGGTCAATGCTACCTTGGTGATTTTTGCTGACATAGAAAGCAAAAGTCGACTGAAAGTCATTAACATGGAAGTGAATATGGTTGCTTCGGCAACTACGATGTATTTGAAGTGGTCGAAGACTCCTATTACATTCAACCAGTCAGATCACCCAGCGCATGTCGCTACCCACGACGGCAAGCGCTGGTGGTCGACCCAGTCGTTGGGGGCACCCGACTGACTAAGGTCCTTATGGATGGCGGCAGTGGATTGAACATTCTGTACGCTGAGACCCTCCAAGGGATGGGCATTCCGATGTCCAAACTTAGTGAGAGTAACATGCAGTTCCACGGCGTCATCCCCGGAAAGAAGGCAAAGTCACTCGGACAAATCGCTCTTGATGTGGTTTTCGGTGATTCCAAGAATTACCGCAAGGAAAAGTTGACGTTTGAGGTGGTGGATTTCCACAATGCGTATCATGCTATTCTGGGCAGGCCTGCATATGCTCGTTTCATGGCTCGACCATGTTACGTATATCTGAAGTTGAAGATGCCTGGGCCCAGAGGAGTGATCATAGTCACAGGGAGTCGGCAAAGAGCAGAAGAGTGTCTTCAGAAAGGCTCAAAGATTGCTGACGAGCAGATGGCAACAGTAGAGATGGAAGAATACAAGAAGAATGCAGATCCGAGTGATTTGTTGTGAGCTAAGAAGCCTGCCTCAGAGTCCGCATTTCAGTCGGCCGAAGAGACAAAGCCTGCCCATATTCACCCGGAAGACCCCAATGTTGCTCCGACCCACATCTCAACAACACTCGATAGCAAATAGGAAGAAGTGCTCATCCAGTTCCTCCATGAGAACTAGGACATCTTCGCATGGAAACCATCAGACATGCCGGGTGTGCCCAGGGGACTGGCTGAGCACCGTTTGCGTGTCAACCCAAAAGCAAAACCAGTGAAAGAGCATCTCCGACGGTCTACCATAGAAAAAAGAAAGGCGATTGGCGGGGAAGTGGCTCGGCTCCTTGCAGCTGAGTTCATCCGAGAGATATACCACTCCGAGTGGCTCGCCAACATCGTCATGGTCCCTAAGAAAGATGATTCACTTTGTATGTGCATAGATTTCAAACATATCAATCGGGCCTGCCAGAAAGATCATTTTCCTCTCCCCGCATTGATCAGATTGTCGACTCAATTGCAGGGTGTGAGCGTTTGTCTTTTTTGGATGCATATTCTAGGTATCATCAGATCCGTCTGTATGGACCCGATGAAATAAAAACGGCCTTCATCACCCCATTCGGGTGCTTTTGCTATGTTACCATGCCTTTTGGACTTAAGAATGATGGTGCCATGTTCATGCGCATGATTCATAAGTGCCTGCTCACTCAGATCAGTTGGAACGTGGAAGCATACATGGATGATATCGTGGTCAAGTCACGCAAAGGTTCCGACCTGCTGACTGACCTCTCTAAGACCATTGCCAACCTAAGAAGATATGACATCAAGCTCAATCCGTCGAAATGCACATGCGAAGTCCCCGGAGGGAAGTTACTCGGTTTTCTGGTTTCCGAACAAGGGATCGACACAAACCCAGAAAAGATTGGAGCAATTCTCTGAATGAAACGCCATGTGCGTGTGCATGACGTTTAGAAGCTTAGAGGTTATTTGGCTGCGTTAAGTCGATTCATTTCTCGTCTCAGTGAAAAGGCCCTGCCTCTTTACCGACTGATGAAAAAGTCTGATACGTTCGAGTGGACTCCTGAAGCTGAAGCAGCGTTTGTAGAGCTCAAAGCCCTGCTTTCCACCCAGCCGGTACTTGCTGCTCCAGTCAGCAAAGAGCCTCTATTGTTATACATCGCATCCACTGGACAGGTCGTCAGTACAGTGCTCACAGTCAAGCGAGAGGAAGAAGGCAAAGCCTACAAAGTTCAACGCCCAGTGTATTACATTTCTGAAGTCTTGACTCCGTCCAAGCAAAGGTATCCGCATTACCAGAAGCTTGTCTACGGAATTTAGCTGACCATGAAGAAAGTCGCACATTACTTTGCAGACCACTCGGTTTCAGTTGTCAGTGACGCTCCATTATCAGAAATTCTGAACAATCGAGATGCAACTGGTCGAGTGGCTAAGTGGGTGATTGAGCTTCTCCCTCTGGATATCAAGTTCGAAGCAAAAAAGGCGTTAAATCTCAAGCAATTGCAGATTTCCTGACCGAGTGGATTGAGCAACAACAACCGACTCAAGTTCACTCGGAACACTAGACCATGTTCTTTGACGGATCTAAGATGTTGAATGGTTCTGGTGCTGGAGTGGTTCTAGTATCCCCAAGAGGTGACAAGATCAGTTGTCCTCTAGATTCACTTTGATTCCTCCAATAATGAAGCTGAGTACGAAGCACTTTTGTATGGGTTGCGTATGGCCATCTCACTCGGTGTCCGTCGCCTGATGGTTTACGGCGACTCAAATTTGGTGGTCAATCAAGTGATGAAGGAGTGGGATATCAGGAGCCGTACCATGACTGGATACTGCAATGCAGTGAGAAAATTAGAGAAGAAGTTTGAGGGGTTGGAACTCCACCACATACCTCGACTCAAGAATCAAGCAGTTGATGATCTGGCGAAAATAGGTTCCACTCGGAAGCCTATTCCCAGTAATGTGTTCTTGGAGCATCTCCACACCTCATTAGTTTAAGAATATCCATTTACAGAGGAGCTCCCGCAACCAATAAGTTCAACCAATCCGACTGAAGTTGAAGTGCCAGCGGTGGTCGACCTGATCATGGAAGTTTTGGTAATCACCCCCGACTGGACAGTGCCATACATTGCATACCTGCTCACGCAGGAGCTTCTGGAAGATGAGGATGAGGCTCATTAGATTGTTCACAGATCAAAAGCCTTTACAGTGATAGTGGGAAACTCTTCAGAGAAAGCGTTACTGGCGTGGCTCAGCGGTGTATCTCTCTAGAGGAGGGTCGACTGATCTTAAACGAGATTCACTCGAGGACCTGTGGTCAACATGCGTCCTCTCGGACCATCATGGCTAAAGCATACCGAGCAGGATTATACTGGCCACTGGCAAATGAGATGGCAAAAGATATCGTTGACAACTGTGAAAGCTGCCAGTTTTACTCGAACATGTCTCACAAACCTGCATCAACTTTGAAGACTATTCCACTCGTCTGGCCGTTTGCTGTGTGGGGACTGGACATGGTTGGGCCCTTAAGAACCGGCAGAAGTGGCCTCACTCATTTGCTTGTGGCAGTCGACAAGTTCACTAAGTGGATTGAACCAAAACCTATCAAGAACTTAGACTCAAGCACAACCATTAGCTTCATCAAAGAATTGGTGTTCCAGTACGGAGTTCCCCACAACATCATTACGGACAATGGCTCAAACTTTGATTCTGATGAGTTCAGAGCATACTGTGCTGCCTAAGGCACTCGGGTCGACTATGCATCTGTTGCGCACCTGCAATCGAATGGGCAAGCTGAGAGAGCAAATGGTTTGATCCTCAAGGGTTGAAACCTCAATTGATGCGTGACCTCAAACATGCAGCTGGAGCTTGGGTGACTGAGTTACCATCTGTTCTGTGGGGATTAAGGAGGACTCCCAACCGATCGACTGGTCGAACCCCTTTCTTCATGGTGTACGGAGCTGAAGCCGTGCTTCCGAGTGATTTGCTGCACAATGCTCCTCGAGTGGAACTTTTCACATAAGACGAAGCAGAGCAAGCACGACAGGATGCCGTTGATCTTCTAGAGGAAGAACGAGAGATGGCTCTGATCCGATTGACCATTTATTAGCAATACCTTCGTCGATTCCACGCTCGAAATATCAAAGGTCGAGCATTTCAGGAAGGAGGCCTTGTGCTCCAAGTACATCAGCAGAGGCCTCATAAGCTTGCCCCTACTTGGGAAGGGCCCTTCATCATCACCAAGGTGCTCCACATTGGGGCGTATCACCTTTACAATGTGGCCAAGAAGCAACACGAGCCGCGCTCTTGGAACGAGGATCTGCTTCACTGTTTCTATAACTAAACACTCGGATTGTCGAGATGTAATAAGAAGTACTTTTCACATTGTTTATCAAAGACATAATTTCTGCAGTCTCTTAATGACTGTTTTCACATAAATGTGTATCCAAATCCCCTAGTGGGTGGCTTAGCCGCGGACCCGATTCGCCTAAGTTTCAAAAACACTTTGATTGAAGAGCAACCCTCTCACTCGGAGGCTTAGCTGCGAACCAGATTTGCCTAAGTTTCAAAATACACTCCGAGTGAAGAGCAACCCTCTCACTCGGGGGCTTAGCTGCGATCCCGTATTCGCCTAATTTTCAAAATACACTCCGAGTGAAGAGCAACCCTCTCACTCAGGGGCTTAGCTGCAATCCCGTATTCGCCTAAGTTTAAAAAAACACTCCGAGTGAAGAGCAACCCTCTCACTCGGGGGCTTAGCTGCGATCCCGTACTCGCCTAAGTTTCAAAATACACTCCGAGTGAAGAGCAACCCTCTCACTCGGGGGCTTAGCTGCGATCCCGTATTCGCCTAAGTTTCAAAAAACACTCCGAGTGAAGAGCAACCCTCTCACTCGGGGGCTTAGCTGCGATCCTGATTCGCCTAAGTTTCAAAAAACACTCCGAGTGAAGAGCAACCCTCTCACTCGGGGGCTTAGCTGCGATCCCGTACTCGCCTAAGTTTTAAAATACACTCCAAGTGAAGAGCAACCCTCTCACTCGGGGGCTTAGCTGCGCCACAAGTACAACGTCCGGTCGCACTCTGAGCTGCACCACAAGTACAACGCCTGGGTGCACTCTGAGCTGTGCCACAGGTACGGCGTCTATTCTCGAGTGAAGAGCAATCCTCTCACTCGGAGACTCAACTGTGATCCTAGATTTGCCTGAGTCAAAAAATCCGAAGACAATAGAGACAAAGCGACTGCATTCAAATAAAGCAACCAAGTTTGATAAATCCAGCAAGGTTCAGAACCACCAGCAGAAGTACTCGGGCATCAAGCCCAAAAGAGTTTAACGATTACAAAATCACTCGGCATTCCGAGGCAAATAAAGTCAAATTATCAAGTTTTTCACTCGGTGGGAGGAGGACTTTCTGGCTCGACGAAAGTGTCCAGGTCGATGCCATATGCGATGCGAGTGGCCGCGTCGATGAAGGTCTCCATAAAAGATTGAAACTGGAGCTTCTTAGTGTTTGCCACCTAAAGGGCCTTCAGCTTCTCTTCTTTGGCGTCCTTGCAATGAACACAGACGAGTGACAGAGCCACATCAGCGCCACAGCGTGCAGCTGACTTCTTCCATGCCCGCACTCGGTCAGGGATGCCGTTGAGTCGAGTCATCAGTGACTCGAGGTCATTCTGAAGCACATACTCTGGCCAGAGCTCCTTGTCGATCCGGGACAGCGCGACCTTCAGTCGGGCAATGTAGTCCAAGACACTGGCAAGACGAGATTCCCGTCACAGCACGTTCATGGCAGCTTCGTCCTTGACGGGAGAGTTGATGGGGTCCAGTCCTGTTTCGATCCGCCCAATTTCCTCCTCAAAATTCCGACAGAACTCTGCACGCACAGAAAGGTGATGAATTGACAGTTGCAATCAGTCGGATAAAGGAAAGTACCTTCAAGCATGAGGAACATCTTCTTGAAGGAAATATGCCCTAGAGGCAATAATAAAGTTGTTATTTTGTATTTCCTTATATCATGATAAATGTTTATTATTCATGCTAGAATTGTATTAACCGGAAACTTGATACATGTGTGGATACATAGACAAAACACAGTGTCCCTAGTAAGCCTCTACTATACTAGCTCATTAATCAAAGATGGTTAAGTTTCCTAACCATAGACATGTGTTGTCATTTGATGAACGAGATCGCATCATTAGGAGAATGATGTGATGGACAAGACCCATCCGTTAGCTTTGCATAATGATCGTTAAGTTTTATTGCTATTGCTTTCTTCATGACTTATACATATTCCTTTGACTATGAGATTATGCAACTCCCGGATACCGGAGGAATACCTTGTGTGCTATCAAACATCAAAACGTAACTGGGTGATTATAAAGATGCTCTACAGGTATCTCCGAAGGTATTTGTTGGGTTGGCATAGATGGAGATTAGGATTTGTCACTCCAAATATCGGAGAGGTATCTCTGGGCCCTCTCGATAATGCAAATCATAATAAGCCTTGCAAGCAATGTAACTAATGAGTTAGTTACAAGATGATGCATTACGGAACGAGTAAAGAGACTTGCCGGTAATGAGATTGAACTAGGTATGAAGATACCGACGATCAAATCTCAGGCAAGTAACATACCGATGACAAAGGGAATAACGTATGTTGTCATAACGGTTCGACCGATAAAGATCTTCGTAGAATATGTGGGAGCCAATATGAGCATCCAAGTTCCGCTATTGGTTATTGACCGGAGAGGTGTCTCAGTCATGTCTACATAGTTCTCGAACCCGTAGGGTCCGCACGCTTAATGTTTGATGACGATTTGTATTATATGAGTTATGTGATTTGGTGACCGAATGTTGTTCGGAGTCCTAGATGAGATCATGGACATGACGAAGAGTCTCGAAATGGTCAAGAGGTAAAGATTCATATATATGACGATAGTATTCGGACACCGTAAGTGTTCTGGGGTTACCGGGTACGTATCGGGTCACCGAAAAGGGTTCCGGGCTACCCCTGGCAAACTATATGGGCCTTATGGGCCAAGAGGGGAAACACACCAGCCACAAAGGGGCTGGTGTACCCCCCCCCCATATGGGCTAGCCAAATTGGAGAAGGAAAGGGGAAGGAGGAAAGGAAAAAGGGAATAGGATTCCCCCTTCCCCCTCTTCCCTTCCTACTCCGAATAGGAATAGGAAAGGGGGGAGGCCGAATTGGGAGGTCCCCAAGTAGGATTCCTCCTACTTGGGGCGCCCCCTTGGCCACCTCTCCTCCCCTCCAACCTATATATATGAGGGGGGTGCACCGCTAGAACACACAACAAACATTGTTAGCCGTGTGCGGCGCCCCCTCCACAGTTTACGCCTCCAGTCATATTCACGTAGTGCTTAGGCGAAGCCCTGCGCAGATCACTTCACCATCACTGTCACCACGCCATCGTGCTGACAGAACTCTCCCTCGACACTTTGTTGGATCAAGAGTTCGAGGGACGTCATCGAGCTGAACGTGTGCAGAACTCGGAGGTGCCGTACGTTCGGTGCTTGATCGGTCGGAACAAGAACAAGTTCGACTACATCAACCGTGTTGTCAAACGCTTCCGCTTTCGGTCTACGAGGGTACATGGACACACTCTCCCCCTCTCGTTGCTATGCATCCCCTAGATAGATCTTGCGTGAGCGTAGGAAATTTTTGAAATTGCATGCTATGTTACCCTACAGTGGTATCCGAGCCAGGTCTATGTGTAGATGATATGCATGAGTAGAACACAAAGAGTTGTGGGCGGTGATCATCATACTGCTTACCACCAATGTCTTATTTTGATTCGGCGGTATTGTTGGATGAAACGACCTGGACCAACCTTACATGACCACGTTCATGAGACCGGTTGCACCGACAGACATGCAACTAGTTTTGCATAAAGGTGGCTGGCGGGTGTCTGTCTCTCCAACTTTAGTTGAATCGAATTCGACTGCGGCCGGTCCTTCTTCAAGGTTAAAACAGCAAACTTGATAAATCACCGTTGTGGTTTTGATGCGTATGTAAGAACGGTTCTTACTAGAAGCCCGTAGCAGCCACGTAAAACTTGCAACAACAAAGTAGAGGACGTCTAACTAGTTTTTGCAGGGCATGTTGTGATGCGATATGGTCAAGACATGATGTGATATACATTATTGTATGAGATGATCATGTTTTGTAAAAGTTATCGGCAACTGGCAGGAGCCTTATGGTTGTCGCTTTATTGTATGAAATGCAAAGCCATGTAATTGCTTTACTTTATCACAATGCGTTAGTGATAGTTGTAGAAGCAATAGTTGGCGACACGACAACGACGCTACGATGGAGATCAAGGTGTCAAGCCGGTGACGATGGAAATCATGACGGTGCTTTGGAGATGGATCAAAGGCACAAGATGATGATGGCCATATCATGTCACGTATTTTAATTGCATATGATGTTTATATTTTATGCATCTTATTTTGCTTAGTACGGCGGTAGTATTATAAGATGATCCCTCACTAAAATTTCAAGGTATAAGTGTTCTCCCTGAGTATGCACCGTTGCGACAGTTCGTCATGTCGAGACACCACGTGATGATCGGGTGTGATAAGCTCTACGTTCACATAAAATGGGTGCAAGACAGTTTTGCACATGCGGAATACTCGGGTTAAACTTGACGAGCCTAGCATGTACAGACATGGCCTCGGAACACTGGAGACCGAAAGGTCGAACATGAATCATATAGTAGATATGATCAACATAGAGATGTTCACCATTGAAGACTACTCCATCTCACGTGATGATCGGACATGGTTTAGTTGCTTTGGATCACGTAATCATTTAGATGACTCGAGGGATGTCTATCTAAGTCGGAGTTCTTAAGTAATATGATTAATTAAACTTAATTTATCATGAACTTAGTCATGATAGTATTTGCATATCTATGTTGTAGATCAATAGCTCAAATATAGCTCCCATGTTTCATTTTTGATATGTTCCTAGAGAAAACTAAGTTGAAAGATGATAGTAGCAATGATGCGGAATGGGTCCGTGATCTGAGGATTATCCTCATTGCTGCACAGAAGAATTATGTCCTTGATGCACCACTAGGTGACGAACCTGTTGCAGGAGCAGATGCAGACGTTATGAACGTTTTACAAGCTCGGTATGATGACTACTTGATAGTTTAGTGCACCATGCTTTACGGCTTAGAACCGGGACTTCAAAAACGTTTTGAACGCCATGGAGCATATGAGTGTTCCAAGAAGCTGAAAATGATATTTCAGACTCATGCCCGTGTTAAGAGGTATGAGACCTCTGACAAGTACTTTGCCTACAAGATGGAAGAGAATAGCTCAGCTAGTGAGCATGTGCTCAGAATGTCTAGATACTACAATCGCTTGAACCAAGTGGGAGTTAATCTTCCAGATAAGATAATGATTGACAGAGTTCTCTAGTCACTATCACCAAGTTACTAGAACTTTGTGATGAACTATAATATGCAAGGGATGAAGAAAACGATTCCCAAGCTCCCCGCGATGCTGAAATCAGTGAAGGTAGAAATCAAGAAATAGTATCAAGTGTTGATGGTTAACAAGACCACTAGTTTCAAAAAAAGGCAAGGGAAAGAAAAGGAAACTTAAAAAAGAATGCAAGAAAGTTGCCACTCCCATGAAGAAGCCCAAAGCTAGACCCAAGCCTGAAACTTAGTGCTTCTACTGCAAAGGAAATGGTCACAGGAAGTGGAATTGTCCTAGATACTTGGCGGATAAGAAGGATGGCAAAGTGAACATATTTGATATACATGTTATTGATGTGTACTTTACTAGTATTTATAGCAACCCCTCGGTATTTGAAACTAGTTCAGTTGCTAAGAGTAGTAACTCGAAACAGGAGTTGCAAAATAAACAGAGTCTAGTTAAGGATGAGGTGACGATGTGTGTTGGAAGTAATTCCAAGGTTGATACGATCACCATCGTACACTCCCTCTACCTTCGGGATTAGAATTGAACCTAAATAAATGTTATTTGGTGTTTGCGTTGAGCATTAATATGATTAGATCATGTTTATTTAAATACAGTTATTCATTTAAGTCAGAGAATAATTGTTGCTCTATTTATATGAATAAAACCTTCTATGGTCATACACCCAATGTGAATGGTTTGTTGAATCTCGATCGTGGTGATACACATATTCATAATATTGATGCCAAAAGATGCAAAGTTGATAATGATAGTGCAACATATTTGTGGCACTGCCGTTTAGGTCATATTGGTGTAAGGTGCATGAAGAAACTCCATGCGGATGGACTTTTGGAATCACTTGATTATGAATCATTTGATGCTTGCGAACCATGCCTCATGGGCAAGATGACTAAAACTCCATTCTCCGGAACAATGGAGCGAGCCACTGACTTATTGTAAATAATACATACCGATGTATGCGGTCCGATGAGTGTTGAGGCTCGCGGCGGGTATCGTTATTTTCTGACCTTCATAGATGATTTGAGAAGATATGGCTATATCTACTTAATGAAACACAAGTCTGAAACATTTGAAAAGTTCAAAGAATTTCAGAGTGAAGTGGAGAATCATTGTAAAAAATAAAGTTTCTACGATCTGATGGCAGAGGTGAATATTTGAGTTACGAGTTTGGCCTTCATTTAAAACAATGTGGAATAGTTTCACAACTCACGCCACCTGGAACACCACAGCGTAATGGTGTGTCCGAACGTTGTAACCATACTTTATTAGATATGGTGTGATCTATGATGTCTCTTATCGATTTACCACTATCGTTTTGGGGTTATGCATTAGAGACAGCTGCATTCACATTAAATAGGGCACCATCTAAATCCGTTGAGATGACACCGTATGAACTATGGTTTGGCAAGAAACCTAAGCTGTCGTTTCTTAAAGTTTGGGGTTGGAATGCTTATGTGAAAAAGCTTCAGCCTGATAAGCTCAAACCCAGATCGGAGAAGTGTGTCTTCATAGGATACCCAAAAGAAACTATTGGGTACACCTTCTATCACAGATCCGAAGGCAAGATCTTTGTTGCTAAGAATGGATCCTTTCTAGAGAAGGAGTTTCTCTCAAAAGAAGAGAGTGGGAGGAAAGTAGAACTTGATGAGGTAATTGTACCTTCTCTCGAATTGGAAAATAGCTCATCACAGAAAAACGTTCCCGTGATGCCTACACCAACAAGAGAGGAAGCTAATGATAATGATCATGAAACTTTAGATTAAGTTACTACTGAACCTCGTAGGTCAACCAGAGCACATTCCGCACCAGAGTGGTACGGTAATCCTGTTGTGGAAGTCATGTTACTAGACCATGATGAACCTACGGACTATGAGGAAGCGATGATGAGCCCAGATTCTGCAAAATGGCTTGAGGCCATGAAATCTGAGATAGGATCCATGTATGAGAACAAAGTATGGACTTTGGTTGACTTGCCCGATGATCGGCAAGCCATAGAGAATAAATGGATCTTCAAGAGGAAGACGGACGCTGATAGTAGTGTTACTATCTACAAAGCTAGACTTGTTGAAAAAGGTTTTTGACAAGTTCAAGGTGTTGACTATGATGAGATTTTCTCACACGTAGCGATGCTTAAGTCTATCCGAATCATGTTAGCAATTACCACATTTTATGAAATCTGGAAAATGGATGTCAAAATTGCATTCCTTAATGGATTTCTTAAAGAAGAGTTGTATATGATGCAACCACAAGGTTTTGTCGATCCTAAAGGTGCTAACAAAGTGTGCAAACTCCAGCGATCCGTCTATAGACTGGTGCAAGCATCTCAGAGTTGGAATATACGCATTGATAAGGTGATCAAAGCATATGGTTTTATACAGACTTGTGGTGAAGCCTGTATTTACAAGAAAGTGAGTGGGAGGACTACAGCCTTTCCGATAAGTATATGTGAATGACATATTGTTGATCGGAAACACTACAAAAAATACACTTCCGTGATGATACGTGTTTGTCATAGTAGGTCGCGTTTTTTGGCATGCATGTACATCCATGACAAATTTATGACAGAATCAAGATAGTCATACCTGTGCTGTCGTAGAAGTGTGTTGTGTAACGTAGCAATAATTCAAAAAAAATTCTACGTGTCACCAAGATCAATCTAGGAGATGCTAGCAACGAGATAGAGGGAGTGCATCTTCATACCCTTGAAGATCGCTAAGCGGAAGCGTTACAAGAATGCGGTTGATGGAGTCGTACTCGCGGCGATTCAAATCGCGGAAGAACCGATCTAGCGTCGAACGGACGGCGCCTCCGCGTTCAACACACGTACAGCCCGGGGACGTCTCCTCCTTCTTGATCCAGCAAGGGGAGAGGAGAAGTTGAGGGAGAACTCCAGCAGCACGACGGCGTGGTGGCAATGGAGCTCGTGGTTCTCCGGCAGGGCTTCGCCAAGCACTACGGAGGAGGAGGAGATGTATGAGGAGGAAGGGGCTGCGCCAAGGGAAGGGTATGGCTGCCCTCCCACCCCCTCACCATATATAGGGGAAAGGGGAGAGGGGGCCGGCCCCTCTAGATGGATCTAGAGGAGGCGGCGGCGGCCAGGGGAAACCCTAGATGGGTTTGGGCGCCCCCACTCCCTAGGAAACTTGCCCCCAAGCCGGGAGGGGCGGCTGCCCTAGGGGTGGCGCCCCCACCTCTCCTGGTTACGTGAGAGGGGTTGGGAGGGGCGCACAGCCCCTTAGTGGGCTGGTTTGTCCCTTCCACTTGGCCCATAAGGCCCCCCAACGCTTGCCGGGGCCTCCGAAACCCCTTTCGGACATGCTGGCCATAGCCTGGTACCGCCGGAACAATTTCGGACTCCAATACCCTTCGTCCAATATACCGATCTTCACCTCCGGACCATTCCGGAGCTCCTCGTCATGTCCGGGATCTCATCCGGGACTCCGAACAACCTTCGGTAACCACATACTATTTCCCATAACAACTCTAGCGTCACCGAAGCTTAAGTGTGTAGACCCTACGGGTTCGGGAACCATGCAGACATGACCGAGACACCTCTCCGGCCAATAACCAATAGCGGGATCTGGATACCCATATTGGCTCCCACATGTTCCACGATGATCTCATCGGATGAACCATGATGTCGGGGATTCAATCAATCCCGTATACAATTCCCTTTGTCTATCGGTATGTTACTTGCCCGAGTTTCGATCGTCGGTATCCCAATACCTCGTTCAATCTCGTTACCGGCAAGTCTCTTTACTCGTTCCGTAACGCATGATCCCGTGGCTAACTCATTAGTCACATTGAGCTCATTATGATGATGCATTACCGAGTGGGCCCAGAGATACCTCTCCGTCATACGGAGTGACAAATCCCAGTCTCGATTCGTGCCAACCCAACAGACACTTTTGGAGATACCTGTAGTGCACCTTTATAGCCACCCAGTTACGTTGTGACGTTTGGTACACCCAAAGCATTCCTACAGTATCCGGGAGTTGCACAATCTCATGGTCTAAGGAAATGATACTTGACATTAGAAAAGCTCTTAGCAAACGAACTACACGATCTTGTGCTATGCTTAGGATTGGGTCTTGTCCATCACATCATTCTCCTAATGATGTGATCCCGTTATCAATGACATCCAATGTCCATGGTCAGGAAACCATAACCATCTATTGATCAACGAGCTAGTCAACTAGAGGCTTACTAGGGAGATGTTGTGGTCTATGTATTCACACATGTATTACGGTTTCCAGTTAATACAATTATAGCATGAACAATAGACAATTATCATGAACAAGGAAATACAATAATAACCATTTTATTATTGCCTCTAGGGCATATTTCCAACAGTCTCCCACTTGCACTAGAGTCAATATCCTAGTTCACATCACCATGTGATTAACACTCAAAGTTCACATCGCCATGTGACTAATACCCAAGAGTTTACTAGAGTCAATAATCTAGTTCACATCACCATGTGATTAACACTCAATGAGTTCTAGGGTTTGATCATGTTATGCTTACGAGAGAGGTTTTAGTCAACGGGTCTGCAACATTCAGATCCGTGTGTGCTTTACAAATCTCTATGTCATCTTGTAGATGCAGCTACCACGCGCTACTTGGAGCTATTCAAAATAACTGCTCTACTATACGAATCCGGTTTACTACTCAGAGTCATCCGGATTAGTGTCAAAGTTTGCATCGACGTAACCCTTTACGACGAACTCCTTTTCCACCAACATAATCGAGAAAATTCCTTAGTCCACTAGATACTAAGGATAAGTTCGACCGCTGTCATGTGATCCATTCCTGGATCACTCTTGTACCCCTTGACTAATTCATGGCAAGGCACACTTCAGGTGCGGTACACAGCATAGCATACTGTAGAGCCTACGTCTAAAGCATAGGGGACGACCTTCGTCCTTTCTCTCTCTTCTGCCGTGGTCAGGTCTTGAGTCTTACTCAATACTCACACCTTGTAACACAGCCAAGAACTCCTTCTTTGCTGATCTATTTTGAACTCCTTCAAAATCTTGTCACGGTATGTATTCATTTGAAAGTACTATTAAGCGTTTTTGATCTATCCTTATAGATCTTGATGCTCAATGTTCAAGTAGCTTAATCCAGGTTTTCCGTTAAAAACACTTTTCAAATAACCCTGTATGCTTTCCAGAAATTCTACATCATTTCTGATCAACAATATGTTAACAACATATACTCATCAAAAATTCTATAGTGCTCCCACTCACTTCTTTGGAAATACAAGTTTCTCATAAACTTTGTATAAACCCAAAATCTTTGATCATCTCATCAAAGCGTACATTCCAACTCCGAGATGCTTACTCCAGTCCTTAGAAGGATTGCTAGAGCTTTGCATACTTGTTAGCATCTTTCAGGATTGACAAAACCTTCTGGTTGTATCACATACAACCTTTCCTCAAGAAAATCGTCGAGGAAACAATGTTTTGACATCCTATCTGCAAGATTTCATAAATAATGCAGTAACTGCTAATATAATTCCAACAGACTCTTAGCATCGTTACGAGTGAGAAAATATCATCGTAGTCAACTCCTTGAACTTGTCGGAAAACATCTTAACGACAGGTCGAGCTTTCTTAATGGTGACACTTACCATCATTGTCTGTCTTCCTTTTAAAATCCATCTGCACCCAACAGCCTTACGACCATCAAGTAGTTCTTCCAAAGTCTATACTTTGTTTTATACATGGATCCTCTCTCGGATTTTATGGCCTTGAGCCATTCGTCGGAATCTGGGCCCACCATCGCTTCTCCATAGCTCGTAGGTTCATTGTTGTCTAGCAACATGACTTCCAAGACAGGATTACGTACCACTCTGAAGTAGTACACATCCTTGTCGTCCTACAAGGTTTGGTAGTGACTTGATCCGAAGTTTCATGATCACTATCATAGGCTTCCACTTCAATTGGTGTAGGTGCCACAGGAACAACTTCTTGTGCCCCGCTACACACTAGTTGAAGTGACGGTTCAATAACCTCATCAAGTCTCCACCATCCTCCCACTCAATTCTTTCGAGAGAAACTTTTCCTCGAGAAAGGACCTGTTTCTAGAAACAATCACTTTGCTTCCGGATCTGAAATAGGAGGTATACCCAACTGTTTTGGGTATTCTATGAAGATGCATTTATCCGCTTTGGGTTCGAGCTTATCAGCCTGAAACTTTTTCCACATAAGCGTCGCAGCCCCAAACTTTTAAGAAACGACAGCTTAGGTTTCTCTAAACCATAGTTCATACGGTGTCGTCTCAACGGAATTGCGTGGTGCCCTATTTAAAGTGAATGCGGTTGTCTCTAATGCCTAACCCATAAATGATAGTGTAATTCGATAAGAGACATCATGGTATGCACCATATCCAATAGGGTGCAGTTATGATGTTCGGACACACCATCACACTATGGTGTTCCAGGCGGTATTAGTCGTGAAACAATTTCCACAATGTCTTAATTGTGTGCCAAACTCGTAACTCAGATATTCATCTCTATGATCATATCACAGACATTTTATCCTCTTGTCACGGCGATCTTCAACTTCACTCTGAAATTACTTGAACCTTTCAATAATTCAGACTTGTGTTTCATCAAGTAAATATACTCAGCATCTACTCAAATCATCTGTGAAGCAAGAACATAACGATATCCACTGCATGCCTCAGCACTCATTGGACTGCACACATCAAAATGTATTACTTCCAACAAGTTGCTTTCTTGTTCCATCTTACTGAAAACGAGGCCTTTCAGTCATCTTGCCCATGTGGTATGATTTGCATGTCTCAAGTGATTCAAAATCAAGTGAGTCCAAACGATCCATCTGTATGGACTTTCTTCATGCATATATACTAATAGACATGGTTCGCATGTCTCAATCTTTTCAAAAACGAGTGAGTCCAAAGATCCATCAACATGGAGCTTCTTCATGCGTTTTATACCAATATGACTCAAGTGGCAGTGCCACAAGTATGTGGTACTATCATTACTATCTTATATCTTTTGTCATGAACATGTGTATCACTACGATCGAGATTCAATAAACCATTCATTTTAGGTGCAAGACCATTGAAGGTATTATTCAAATAAACAGAGTAACCATTATTCTCCTTAAATGAATAACCATATTGCGATAAACATTATCCAATCATGTCTATGCTCAATGCAAACACCAAATAACAATTATTTAGGTTTAACACCAATCTCGATGGTAGAGGGAGCATGCGATGCTTGATCACATCAACCTTGGAAACACTTCCAACACATATCGTCATCTCACCTTTAGCTAGTCTCCGTTTATTCCGTAGCCTTTTATTTCGAGTTACCAACACTTAGCAACCGAACCGGTATCTAATACCTTGGTGCTACTAGGAGTACTAGTAAAGTACACATTAATATAATGTATATCCAATATACTTCTGTCGACCTTACCAGCCTTCTCATCTACAAAGTATCTAGGGTAGTTCTGCTTCAGTGACCGTTCCCCTCATTACAGAAGCACTTAGTCTCGGGTTTGGGTTCAACCTTGGGTTTCTTCGCTGGAGCAGCAACTGATTTGCCATTTCATGAAGTATCCCTTCTTGCCCTTGCCCTTCTTGAAACTAGTGGTTTTACTAACCATCAACAATTGATGCTCCTACTTGATTTCTACTTTCACGGTGTCAAACATCGCGAGTTGCTCAAGGATCATCATGTCTATCCCTGATATGTTATAGTTCATCACGAAGCTCTAATAGCTTGGTGTCAGTGAGTATGGAGAACCATCACTATCTCATCTGGAAGATTAACTCCCACTCGATTCAAGCGATTGTAGTACTCAGACAATCCGAGCACATGCTCAACGATTGAGCTTTTCTCCCTTAGTTTACAGGCTTAAGAAACTTGTCAGAGGTCTCATACCTCTTGACATGGGCACTAGTCTGAAATCCCAATTTCAGTCTTTGGAACATCTCATATGTTCTACGACGTTTCAAAAATGTCTTTGGTGCCACAATTTTAAACCGTTAGCATCACACACTGAACTATCACGTAGTCATCAAAACGTGTATGTCAGATGTTCCGCAACATCTACAGACGACGCTCGAGGTTCAGCACACCGAGCGGTGCATTAAGGACATAAGCCTTCTGTGCAGCAATGAGGACAATCCTTAGTTTACGGACCCAGTCCGCATAATTGCTACTATCAACTTTCAACTAAATTTTCTCTAGGAACATATCTTTAGTAGAACTAAAGCGTAAGCTACGACATAATTTGCAAAGACCTTTTGACTATGTTCATGATAATTAAGTTCATCTAATCAAATTATTTAATGAACTCCCACTCAGATAGACATCCCTCTAGTCATCTAAGTGATACATGATCCGAGTCAACTAAGCCGTGTCCGATCATCACGTGAGACGGACTAGTCATCATCGGTGAACATCTCCATGTTGATCGTATCTACTATACGACTCATGTTCGACCTTTCGGTCTGTTGTGTTCCGAGGCCATGTCTGTACATGCTAGGCTCGTCAAGTCAACCTAAGTGTTTCGCATGTGTAAATCTGGCTTACACCCGTTGTATGCGAACGTTAGAATCTATCACACCCGATCATCACGTGGTGCTTCGAAACAACGAACCTTCGCAACGGTGCACAGTTAGGGGGAACACATCTCTTGAAATTTTAGTGAGGGATCATCTTATTTATGCTACCGTCGTTCTAAGCAAATAAGATGTAAACATGACAAACATCACATGCAAATCATAAAGTGACATGATATGGCCAATATCATCTTGCGCCATTGATCTCCATCTTCGAGGCGCGGCATGATCACCTTCGTCACCGGCATCACACCATGATCTCCATCATCGTGTCTTCATGAAGTTGTCTCTCCAACTATTACTTCTACTACTATGGCTAACGGTTAGCAATAAAGTAAAGTAATTACATGGCGTTTTTCATTGACACGCAGGTCATACAATAAATTAAGACAACTCCTATGGCTCCTGCCGGTTGTCATACTCATCGACATGCAAGTCGTGATTCCTATTACAAGAACATGATCAATTTCATACATCACATATCACATCCTTTTGGCCATATCACATCACATAGCATACCCTGCAAAAACAAGTTAGACGTCCTCTAATTGTTGTTGCATGTTTTACGTGGCTGCTATGGGTTTCTAGCAAGAACGTTTCTTACCTGCGCAAAAGCCACAAAGGTGATATGCCAATTGCTATTTACCCTTCATAAGGACCCTCTTCATCGAATCCGATCCGACTAAAGTGGGAGAGACAGACACCCGCTAGCCACCATATGCATCAAGTGCATGTCAGTCGGTGGAACCTGTCTCACGTAAGAGTACGTGTAAGGTCGGTCCGGGCCGCTTCATCCCACAATGCCGCCGAATCAAGATAAGACTAGTAACGGCAAGAAAATTGACCAAATCATCGCCCACAACTACTTTGTGTTCTACTCGTGCATAGAATCTACGCATAGACCTAGCTCATGATGCCACTGTTGGGTAACGTAGCAATAATTTAAAAAAATTCTACGTGTCACCAAGATCAATCTAGGAGATGCTAGCAACGAGATAGAGGGAGTGCATCTTCATACCCTTGAAGATCGCTAAGCGGAAGCGTTACAAGAACGCGGTTGATGGAGTCGTACTCGCGGCGATTCAAATCGCGGAAGATCCGATCTAGCGTCGAACGGACGGCGCCTTCGCGTTCAACACACGTATAGCCCGGGGACGTCTCCTCCTTCTTGATCCAGCAAGGGGAGAGGAGAAGTTGAGGGAGAACTCCAGCAGCACGATGGCGTGGTGGCAATGGAGCTCGTGGTTCTCCGGCAGGGCTTCGCCAAGCACTACGGAGGAGGAGGAGATGTATGAGGAGGAAGGGGCTGCGCCAAGGGAAGGGTATGGCTGCCCTCCCACCCCCTCACCATATATAGGGGAAAGGGGAGAGGGGGCCGGCCCCTTTAGATGGATCTAGAGGAGGAGGCGGCGGCCAGGGGAAACCCTAGATGGGTTTGGGCGCCCCCAATCCCTAGGAAACTTGCCACCCAAGCCGGGAGGGGCGGCTGCCCTAGGGGTGGCGCCCCCACCTCTCCTGGTTATGTGAGAGGGGTTCGGAGGGGCTCATAGCCGCTTAGTGGGCTGGTTTGCCCCTTCCCCTTGGCCCATAAGGCCCCCCAACACTTGTCGGGGCCTCCGAAACCCCTTTCGGACATGCTGGCCATAGCCTGGTACCCCCGGAACAATTTCGGACTCCAATACCCTTCGTCCAATATACCGATCTTCACCTCCGGACCATTCCGGAGATCCTCGTCATGTCCGGGATCTCATCCGGGACTCCGAACAACCTTTGGTAACCACATACTATTTCCCATAACAACTCTAGCGTCACCGAACCTTAAGTGTGTAGACCCTACGGGTTCGGGAACCATGCAGACATGACCGAGACACCTCTCCGGCCAATAACCAATAGCAGGATCTGGATACCCATATTGGCTCCCACATGTTCCACGATGATCTCATCGGATGAACCACGATGTCGGGGATTCAATCAATCCCATATACAATTCCCTTTGTCTATCGGTATGTTACTTGCCCGAGTTTCGATCGTCGGTATCCCAATACCTCGTTCAGTCTCGTTACCGGCAAGTCTCTTTACTTGTTCCGTAACGCATGATCCCGTGGCTAACTCATTAGTCACATTGAGCTCATTATGATGATGCATTACCGAGTGGGCCCAGAGATACCTCTCCGTCATACGGAGTGACAAATCCCAGTCTTGATTCGTGCCAACCGAACAGACACTTTCGGAGATACCTGTAGTGCACCTTTATAGCCACCCAGTTACGTTGTGACGTTTGGTACACCCAAAGCATTCCTACAGTATCCGGGAGTTGCACAATCTCATGGTCTAAGGAAACGATACTTGACATTAGAAAAGCTCTTAGCAAACGAACTACACGATCTTGTGCTATGCTTAGGATTGGGTCTTGTCCATCACATCATTCTCCTAATGATGTGATCCCGTTATCAATGACATCCAATGTCCATGGTCAGGAAACTATAACCATCTATTGATCAACGAGCTAGTCAACTAGAGGCTTACTAGGGACATGTTGTGGTCTATGTATTCACACATGTATTACGGTTTCGAGTTAATACAATTATAGCATGAACAATAGACAATTATCATGAACAAGGAAATACAATAATAACCATTTTATTATTGCCTCTAGGGCATATTTCCAACAAAGTGTTCCATGACATTACCAAAATTATCATCATGAAAGTGTCCACTTCCATGACGATAAATCGCGCGTCACAGAAGTGCTTTCGTCAAGGGTGACCGACATGTGGCATCCACCATAACGGAACGCCGTTAAGCTATCGGGTCGGGTTTTGGATCCGATAACCCGTTAACAGCCCCGACCAATGGGGATTTTCCACGTGTAAAATCATCATTGGCTGGAGGAAACACGTGTCGGCTCACCGTTGGGACAGATGTCATCCGCTCATTGGACCGAAGGCGCCTATGATACGACGACACGTGGCACGGCCCAACAGAGACCCATTCCTGTGAAAAGGCCGGCCCGTTTGACTTGGTCAAAAGGTGGCGGGCCGGCCCACGAAAAGCCTGTTAACGGCCTATTCGCATATAGCCCATTTACAGCCCGCTAACCCAGGGTCCGTTACGCCCTATCCGAATTAGGCCCAGTAGCGTCATCTGGGCCATCCAATATCATTCAGCCCATTTTAAATTCCGGCCCATGTGTGGCCCATGACTTCTTTCGGCCCATATGAGGACCTTTGTAACTCTTGGCCCATTAACGGCCCGTGGTGAAACTGGCCTGTAATGAACAGTGTATCACTTTATACCCATTAACGGTCCATTATTCCATTGGGACGTTTCCAGCCCAAGTTATCTTTCGGCCTTCTCATGGCCCATTGATTCTTGGGCTCATTTGCAGCATTCGGTTACATACGGCCCGTTACTGTCATTTTCTGCTTGTGGGCCAAATTCAGCCCATCGTTACAGTCGGCCCGTTTGTGGACCGTTAATACGTTGGGCCGTTTTCATGTCAAAAAATCCGTTGGGCTGTTTTCATAGAGTTATCAAATACGGCCTATTAACGGCCCGTTATGGTCCACGAATAGTACGACCCATGATTGGCGAAATGATGATACGCCCCGTAGAAGGCCCATGGATCCTACGGCCCGTATGAGGCCCATGGATAGTACGGCCCGTAGAAGGCCCATGGATCGTACGGCCCGTAGAAGGCCCATGGACCCTACGGCCCATAGAAGGCCCATGGACCCTAAGGCCCGTATAGAAGGCCGATGGATCCTACGGGCGGACGAAGGCCCATGGATCATATGGCCTGCAGGAGGCCAATGGTTACAACAGTCCGTGTGTTGCCACGATTATTTTGGCCTAGTTACCAAAAATAGGCTATTGTGGCCACTAGAAAAAAACAGAAAAAGAACTGCAGTGACTACAAGCAAACAACTAAACAAGAGAATAAGGAAATAAATAAGCAAGCAATTAACGCTAGCCTATTACCGCTATTACACATATTACATCCACTGGGCATCAAAGTTCGCCACCAGTGCACATATAGGGAACAAAGCAGCACATTACATACACTGGCCGTCAAAATTGGCCACCAGTGCAAATAAACGCGGCAGCAAAACAAGAGCATAACTGAAACAACTTCAGAAGAGCTCAAGAAACATTATCCTGGGTATCCACCATGTTGGCAATAAGCTTAGCAAGTTGATTAGCTTTGTCCTGTTTGGCGCTAAAATCCTCCAACGCTTGCTGTTGCACCAGAAAGTATGCATCTGAATGCTCCAGGGACTTCCGCAGTCCTTCCGCTTCTTGTCGCAGCACAACTGATCGATGTCTTTCAGCTTGTAGTTGAGACTCAAGAAACCGAACTGATTCAGGCAATGAGTTTGAATAGCTTGTGCAAGCGGTAGTGGCCAGTAACTCGAACACTAAACCAAGACAGGACTTTGGGGTTGTCTCGCTGTCTTCAAGATAGTCTTCCTTAGCTGTTTTATCAGCTTTGTTGGAGACCAACAAGGATGTGTCACTATCCTGAACCTTATCTGCATTACTTCATTTACCATTGCTTAATAAGGCACTCTTCCCCAATATTCTGTCAGCATTCTAAAAGAAGAAACAAGCAGACACATAACAAGTTTAGCATGTACTAGTATATGAAACTCATTTCGGTGAACCAGATCATTAGTAAGGTGGACAGGATTAAACTACCAAGTCTTCTATTGCCAAGTACTAGTACATAATAAAAGCATCAAACAAACATATATCTATGTCCTATGGTCACTGCATTGTCTTGCCAAATCAAAATAGAGACACGGTTCAAATCATATCAGTTCAAGACAAAGCAGCAGTGAAAGAATACAAAGCGTGGGAAACTACACGGCACAACAAGATTTCAGATGGGTACCACGGGTCTACATGTACAACAACACTATTGGCTCTATTGTAATGCTAGTAATGTGCATGATATGAAAGTCAACTGTATACACAATTGAAATTGAAATCAACAGAGCTATTGATAAGAGCAAACCTGTTAAAGAAACATGCGTGCACATACCTGCTGTGCCATTGGAGTTTCGATTGGATCCTTCAATTTAAAAATAAGTTTGTATGAGTAAATACAGTGATACAAGAGGAAAGCAATCA
Organism: Triticum aestivum; assembly: GCF_018294505.1. NCBI lineage: Eukaryota > Viridiplantae > Streptophyta > Magnoliopsida > Poales > Poaceae > Triticum > Triticum aestivum. The sequence continues at coordinate 548,370,585 of NC_057802.1, forward strand.
TAGTTAAAAAAGGCGCGCCTAAGCGAGCGCTTAAGCGCGCCTAGGCTCTAGGCGTTGGCAAAATGCATTGCGCATAACTACGCATAATCTGTGCATAACTGCGCATAAGCATGCGCTTTGGTCAGTAAAGCGCAAGGCGGTGGCAAAACGCACAATTAACGCCTAGCGCTTTTTTGAACTATGATAGCAATGGAATCTTAAATTAGAACAGTTGTTCTTCAAGTTTAGGCACTTGTTCTACATGAACAGGGTATAGTAAGATGCAAGAATATAATACTTAAAAATAGAAAATGAGCTCATAGACCTTACCACATTCTTGGTTCGGGACCAGTACAGAACAAGGCGTTCCCAGTCATCGTCTAGTAAATGTGTCTCAGGACAACGTAAGGGAATTTGATGAGTTTCTTTGCCGGTGAAGTACGTTTTCTTCAGGTAATTCCGATACTGCCACCAAGCATTCTTGAAGATAGCAGAGGTATTAGCACAGGTTACCTCATCCTGAGTTTCCAAATCGGTCCTTCTCTATAGAGAAAAATGGGAAAATTTGTTGTATTATAACCATCATGGAGGTAGGATGTATGGGACGAAGCAAAGTAATTGCCATGAATAACATTACTTACACATAACTCCTGGACAAACATCTGCAACTGGCATTTTCCTTCATCTTCAGTATAGTATTTCCAAGATGGGAAGATACGCACATACGATTTAACAACATCAAATGCGATAGATGCTAAACTACGACTAGCTGGTTGTGCTTCCTCCACAGGAATAGGCGTACTAACTGGTAGAGTTGGGGTTCGCCGTGATAGTACTGGCCCTTTGGGCACTGGAGCTGCCTTACTAACTGCTCTTGTTTGGGAGCTCTGTGGTGGAGATGGTGCTGTGTCAACAGGAACTGGGTTACTATCGGCTGGGGTTGGGGTTAGATTGGGTGAAGCTGGTTCTCTGTCCATCGCAGTAGGGGTACAATCTGCGAGAGTTTGGGTTATGTGTGGTAGGGCTAGTTCTTGTGCATGTACAACCGGGGTGCTATCTCCACCAAGAGGTAGCACTGTTTTATTTGAAAATCGTGTTTTTAGTCCGCTAGATACTGGCATCACTTGCTCCAATTCAAATGGCTGTTAAACAGGAAACATAGTTGAATTTACAGACATTGTATGAGAGACAAATGCAATAGATAGTGTGGAAAAAAGAGGGCATGAAATAGTTGACATGTATATTGTTTAACTAAAACGGATAGCATGACATAATTTCACATATATGATGTCTATCTAAACTGGATAGCATAGCATAAGATAATTCAAAGATATGATGAATAACTAAACAGGATCGCATGACATAATTCACCTACATGTTATCTAAGTAATCAGGATCGCATCATTTAATTCACATATGTGATTTATATGCTAAACAGAGGGCATTCGATATGATGTCTGAACTAAGAACATGGTGTTGAATATTGTGTATATGATGTCTAAACTATGCAATGCAAGACACCGTATGCATGATATGAGCAGTATAACCGTGCCAAGTTAGAGCATACACCTCAGTGGGGGAATAGGACTGGTCATCTGTCTCTGAATCCATCTCTGAGGAGCTATCGGGACCCAACAAGAGATCTGCTTCGACAGGTAGCACTGTCTGCTCTGAAAGCCTTGTTTTCACTCCAGATATTTCCATCTCCCACCCAAATGGCTGATTCACAGGAATAGTAGTTTAATGTACAAACATTGTCGACAAATGGAAATGTAATGAAGAAAAGGATGGGCAAGATATCATTCAAATATATGATGCCTGGTTAAACAGGATGGCATTACACATTTCACATATATTATGGCTGGCTAAAAGACATGAGACTGCATAATTCCCATATATGATATAGAAACTAAACAGGTGGCATTACAGAACATGTCTAAACTAAGCAGATGACATATATGATGTCAAAAGTAGGCACTGCAAGGCAACATATGCATGATATGACTAACATCATCATGCCAAGGTAGAGCAAACACCTTGGGGGGTAAATAGGAGTGGTCAGCAGCGTTTGAATCCGCCTCAGAACAGATATCTTCCTCTGGATTACCATCTGGAAAGGGGTGGGGAGGGTTTGCCATTGAACCCACCATGGAGCGATGTCTGCATGACATTGTATTGCCGCGCAAAACTCTTCTCTTTTTCTCTACAAGTTCAGCATGACTATGTCCAATATCTGACATGCATACGAAAAAAATATGGTGAGATTATGTAAGGAGAGCATGCAGAAATTTAGAGTGATGGTAACAACCAGTGGATCAACGTTTTTCCGTTGAACCAAAATAGCCCTAATGGATCGACGTGAAAGTATAGTAATAAGTGATGCAACAAGTGTACAACCTCTTTGCCGTAGCTGTGTCAACCTCAGCATCATTGGGTTGGTCGCTGAAGCAGTTGAGGCAGAGGTGGCTGTCGGAGGTGTGGAGGAAGATCTGAGGAATCTGTAGACGGCGTCCAGGGCACTGCTCTGTTGTGATGGATCGTTCTGTCGTTGGAGCAGCTCCGGTGAGCCGTAAGATGTCAAGGCTGAAGCAGCACAAGACAGACATCGTCAATCTCAAGTGGGATTCTAATAGCATCTCCAATAGATGATGTAAAATGGATGTAAAATTAACATCACCAAAAACCACCTGACTACAACAGATGAGGTAAAAACTGTTGACTCTAAACTTAACTGTCGAAACTGAAATTTACTGTGGAATCTGAATGCTACTGTCGAAACTGAACGCAATGGTAGCAGAGAGGCACTTGACATGTAGTTTAGGGAGGGCCTGCAGTTCATCTTCAACCTACACCCCCCTGAGCCGCCAGCCACCACCGGCCTCGCCGCCAGCCCCAGCGCCGCCTCGCCGCCCCGAAACAACTCGCCACCGCCGCCCCGGCCAGCCCTCTAGGCCCCCCGCCCCCACCCTGAACCCTAAGATAGATAGTGGGGTACCTCTCCGGCGAGCCCCTGTCCCCGCTGCGGGTGGTTCTTCCTTAACTCCGGCGAGCCCCCCCAACCCCTGAAAATCGACTGACCCAAAAGTCGATTCAGTCGACTGAAGTGTGGCTTAATCGGAGCAGAGCAGCAGCACGAGTGAGGGGGGAGCAGCAGCAGCTGGGCGAGCGAGCGATCGAGCGAGAGTCGGAGCAGTAGCAGCAGATCCGGCTGGTATGGACGCCGCCGCCGAAGGGGCCTCGCACTGGGGGAGAGCCGCCGCGGAGATGTCGCCCGCGGCGCCGGCTTCAAGGTAGCCGCTCCATGGGGGTGCGGGATGGAGCACCGTCGGCGCCGGGAGGTCGAGTTAAGGAGAAGGTGCGATGCGATGAGTGTACAACCTCTTTGGTGGCGCCGAGTAGGCCTTGGCTTCGTCCGAGGAGTCCGTGAGGATGCTGCGGTTCCGGTGGAGCAGGTTAAGGCGGCGCTGTGGGGATGGAGCAGCCGCGATAGACGAGGCAATCGTCGGAGCAGCTCCTTGGAGGTGGAGGACGGGGCGGCTGAACCGGCGGGATGGCGAGATGGACGACGGATCCTCATCCGGGGAGGTGGACGAGGGACATCGAGCTGTTGCGGTGGACGACATCATCGGGGAAGAGGCTCCGGCTGGGCAGCGGTGACGTGGCGGACGGAGGAGGGTGGGGTTTCGCGGCTGGAGCGGAGAGGTTATGGCGGCCTGGGATTTCGAATAGCGAAAAGGGGGCGATGGGAGGGGGTGAAGCATGACTTAGGGACGCGCTTGTCCAAAATGTAGGGTGTGTTACAAAAGTACCCCCCACCGATTTAAACTAGCGGCCCTTTCGGCTCAGGGTTAGAAGGGGGATTTCGCGTGTTGGGATTTGGCAGCTGGAGGGAGTTTTCGGGCGCGTTGTAATTTCGGGATAGCAAGGCGCGGGTTGTGAAGGCGCCAGTTTTGGGAGCACGATATCTGAATTTTCGGGATATAACAAGACGCGGGTTGAATTTTAGGGACAAGCCTAACGTGTAGTAATATGTACTTGTACGTACCAAATCAATTCACACTTCCCTCAACCAAAAAGAAAACGAAAAAAATAAAACTATTCACACCACACAAAGAGAGAGTCTTGCCCCGTTTTACTATACAAATGCTATTCAAAGCTACTCCCTCCTTCCATCTATATAGGGCCTAATGTGTTTTTCGATGCTAACTTTGACCAAATATTAGAGCAATGATATCTGACATGCAACTTACACAAAGCACACCGTTAAATTCGTCTGTGAAAGGTTCTTTCAATGATATAATTTTCACATTGTGCATGTCATGTACTATTAATCTTGTCAATAGTCAAAGGCGGTCTTAAAAATCTCATTACACCCTATATAGATGGAAGGAGGGAGTATGAATCCATGTTATGTCCGATTAAATTTTTTCGCTTGCTGTATAATGCATGTAACCTACTCATACCAACATTTTAGTGCATTCCAAATGTCTATACTACCGCTGCAATTCGAACTAAATTTGAATTTGTTTATCTATTTCAATAAGAATCTACAATCATGATTGTTGCCAACTTCAACCATCAGAGTTTCCTTGCTATCCGCCAGATATAAATCGGACGGCCTATAATGCAGGATGGCAGGCACACCATCATCAACAACTCCATTTTTTTATAAGAGTAGAGATAAAATATATTAAATGTAGTATAACATGTTCATAACCACACCATGTGTATCACCGTTATATATATTCACACATGCGTCGGTTTGAAACACTATGATAAATTCTTCAAATATCCGAATTCGCTTTTTATAATGAAGTATATATGATCTCTATTCGTCTTTTACACCCACACAACCCTCTTATCTTTGTAGCTAGCGCTAACTTTCTCTTCTGCATGCACACGCCCGCATCCCTCTCACCCTCCCTCAACATTCTCTAGCTCCATCGTGCAAATTCGTCTTTTCACTTTAGGTCGTTCACCCATGGTGTGTGTAGGCCCCCCCAGCTCCTTCTTTACGGCACACATCGATTGATATGCCTCTCTAGTCAGGTATGCCTAGCACAAACACAAGCTTCCCCTCTTCTCTTGTCACCGTCCATGCCTCACTCCCACCACTCTTTTCATCGTTCTCGTACTCGCACACTCCTCCCCCCTCGATATAGTATGCCTCTCGTACCACCTCCTACATGCATCCCTCTCTCTATCCTTCTCCTCGTGCCTCATTTGCTTCTAACACACACATGCATGTATACCGATCGATCTCCCAACATATACCTAGATCGACTTTAACTACCCCCCCATCGATCGACGTACCTCACAAGTTATGTCTCTCCTTTCTCTAACAAAGGGCGATTGATCTTCCTATGTAGTTACGTCTGCTTACCACAGCCACATCGTCCCCCCTCATCATTCGTGCATGCCTCCTGGCCCGTCTCTCACACGCACGTGCACAGACAACAAGCAGCCATCTCCTCTCTTATTGATATTGCGGGCGTGCCCTCCGTTTGTCTAGCAAGCCTATCCCACCATTTGTTAGAAGCAACTCCACTACCACCCCCTCCAACACTCTAGCTCTATCTCTCTCCCAACCTTATTCCTCTCCTGCACATATGCATGGATGCCGATCGATCTCCCTTAATACATGAGGCAGATCGATCTCCCTTAATACATGAGGCAGATCGATCTCCTTAATACATGAGGTAGGCCTCTCTCCTCCTCCACACATATACCAGCCATTATACCTCTATAGTTAATTGGGCCTCCCTCTTCCCCCACCACACACCGATAGTCGAGCGCTGCAGGTAGGTATCCATGCCACAGAGACAAACTGCACATGTCCCATCTCACGTTCCAGTAGGCCAGCCACTCTATATCTTTGACGTGGGCACACACAAATTCGATGGCACTCTATCGATCGCGCGCGTGCACACACACACACATCATCCCTCTCTTCGATTCTATGGACACCTCAAGCCGATGATACCTCCACTCTCTTCACGTGGATCGCCCCCTCTATATATATGTTATATCCAGGACTCTATTTCACACACATTGCATATGTTACATTTTTTGATTGACCCCCCCCCCCAAAAAAACTCTCAAGAACCCACACACTATCTCTCTCTAGGTTTGTATCTCTTTCACACAACCCCACGTAGGTGGTGTACGTATACAAGAAGAGAATAGGTGCACCGTGCATGTACTCACGCTTCGTGCCCAGCCACACCCGCGCGGGTACACGGTGGAGCTCATTTCTTTACGAAATGGCAGCCCACGTGCTAAGTTGAACGCCTATAGCGGTTGTTTACCTAGGGAGGTCGTGTACCACGCGTGCACGAAACAAAGTTCGACTTGACGCGTTGCCGCGTTATTTTTAAATAAAGTTATAGCGCTCAATGGCACGTACACAGAATATAAAATGATTTTTATGGAGAAAAAGGTAGTCCGCTCACTATATACAATGGAGCCTGCCTGCCTGGTTTGTCGCTCTTCAGAGTATCTCACACAAGGCTGCGGTGGCCTCTCTCTCTCTCTCACCATTGGTCACTGATCCGGCCGCATCCCGTCCGCCGGGGGAAGGGAGTGCGGTGGCCTCTCTCTCTCTCACCGTTGGTCACTGATCCGGCCGCATCCCGTCCGCTGGGGGAAAGGGAGTGCGGTGGCCTCTCTCTCTCACCGTTGGTCACTGATCCGGTCGCATCCCGTCCGCCGGGGGAAAGGGGGGAAGTGCATCATTTCTCCGTTTGATGGCGCCGAGGCAGCACGTCCCCATCTGCGGTACACGCCGTTCTCTCTGACCAAGCTCCGGTGCGGCAGGGCCTACGCCACCTGCTCGCAGATTCCGCCCGCCGCCGCTCACCTAGTTACATCCCGACGACCTCCAGGTATCCCCTCCGGCCTTGCTCCACTGCCCGTCTTCCCACGTCGCTGCATGTGGATCTTCCATAGTTCTTTGCCCAAAACGTAGCTCGTCTGGCATACTTTCCATATTGCATTCTCGTCCTCACACCGTTTTAGACAAACACAACCGTGTTGTTATCTTCCCTTAGGACAAGGAATATGCTTCTTTTTTGTCGTCGCATGTGTCATCAACTGTTATTGGCCAGTAATTGTTTCCTTTCTACTCGTTGCTATTGCGACCTTTTGGTGAACTGCACAAATCACTTTTTTCTTAAGAGTGTTTTGTGCAGTTGTACTAAAATGTCACACGGGCAACGTCTCTACATTTCAGTGCGACTGCACAAAGGGAGATTGGTTTTGCTCTATCCTCCTCATCCAACTCCGAGCCTAATCTTCTCCAACTAGCTAGTCTTAAGAGAGACTGCAAAGGTGACCGGCTTCTATTTGTGTGTTTTATTGTTTCATCAGCAATCCTCTATTATCGTAATCACACTAAATATCTTTGGAACAAGGACGCTCAGCTCTATTTTAGTGGAACTGCACAAAATGATCGGAATGTTGCATGCTCCAGACAGCTACTTTTTTTCCCAACATGCCTTGTTGATTTAGACAGAGCTGGGGGGACGTTGCTGCCAATGAAAGCATGGATCAATTTTAATTTAACACCTTCTCACAACTCTGTCTTCAGTTGTGATGTAATTATTAGCTCTGATCTGCTAATAATTGACATGAATTAGCAAGGAAGTTAGTTTTTTATTGTTTTCGAAAGAGCATCGATGGCAAGACACGCGAAACAAAAGCTGAAGGCTCACACCATTGTACAATTTCATGTCGCTGAAAAATTATTTGTATAGTACTTCAATTATGTAAACAAATGATGGAAGCTTGATAGCATTGCCAGAAGCCTCTTCATCATCCGGGTCCATGTGCCATGCACAAAAATATACTCCTTTGTTCCTAAATATTTGTCTTTTTACAAATTTCAAACGGGCATATTTTAGAGTGTAGATTCACTCATTTTGCTTCGTATGTGTACTCCCTCCGTTCCTAAATATTCTATTCGTCTTTCTAGAGATTTCAACAACTGACTACATACGGAGCAAAATGAGTGAATCTATACTCTAAAATATGTCTATATACATCCGTATGTTCCAGTCCATTTGAAATCTCTAAAAAGACAAATATTTGAGTAGTCGCTCGTTGAAATCTCTAGAAAGACAAATACTCCGGAGTATATTTAAGAACCGAGGGGGTAGTGCACAACCGCATGGGAGACTCACATCCAGTCGTTGCGCCGCATTAATAGTAAGTAATGAGCAGTCAAATCATAAGCCCCACCTTTCCCACTGTAAGTTGCTCTGAAGAAGCAACCATCAGTACGCTCTTCTTTGAATCTGCTCATACTATTCTGTCTGTCACTGTTTATACAACGCGCTTCAGAAAAAAGAAAAAAATCTGTGGGACCAAGGCGACTAGCGATCGGCCTGAAAAATAGCATTGGTAGTTATAGCACGGCGTCTATTACTAGAGGGAATAATGCATACACACATGCATGCAGTGCTTCCACCCCGGGTACACACATGCATGCACTTACTCCACTCCGTAGTAGTACAGTACATCGAGAGAAAATTGTGGACTTGATTGCGGTTACCATGCCCTAATTAATTGAGCATTAAACCAAACGCGTCTAAAGTCTCTCTGGTGGTGGAAATGCATTGAGAGAAATGCATCATAATGAAGCGCGCCCTGTAAACTGTGACGGAGGGAGGAGTAGTATGAAGGTGCAAAACCAAGTACGCGTATGGCCAGTCGGTCAACGCACCTCCTCTTGGCATATCACTGACATGTGGGACAGGAGTGTGAGCAACCGATCTCAATTGACGGCAAAGAGCCAACCCGCCGTTCCTTGAGAGAGACGAGGAGCGAGAACACGCAGACGGGCTTGCACAGAGGCCAAGATATATTCGAGCATGGTTGGTTGATCGATATCATTCATTACATGTTGGGCTGCCGTTTTCCGCCCTTCTCCTGAATAAACGTGTACTTTAACAGAGATAAAAAAATAAGAGTACAGACGCTCCACCATGCGGTTCTAGTAGTAGTACTACTCGTACTACTTCGCTTGGCTCTTCGCCTATTCGTGAAGTCGAACAATGATGGTACTCCGCATGTTGGGTACTACAGTGTATGCCTCTGACAATCTGACACCGAATGGACTCATGCATGTCCACCGAGGGTAGGTTGCATTAGTCAAAAGGCGTAAGCGAGCTTCACCTTGTCCTGCAAGCTTCTCCTCATTCTGCGAGTTGACGGGACACACCAAAAAGTAGTGCTAGTCCATACTCCCTCCTTTCCGGTTAATATGGCTTAATCTTTTTTGCGGGTAAATGAGAGAGCTTTATTCATATATAAGCATTCTTAGGACGATCAGCCAAGACACTGGTCACTAGGAAGCGAGGTACCCCGCAAAAAAAGAAGTAGGAAGCGAGGTGTTTCACCAAGCCAGCTCTCGGCCACATTCAAAGTGCAGCAAGCACGGTTCACACGAAGATGCGCCGCAAGGTTTGCTGACCTGTTTACATGCTGAATAACAAAAAAAGAGGAAATATAACCGAGCGCTACTATTTGTAACAGGATATGAGCCAGAATTAAGCGAGAATTGTGGCGAGTGTTCCATGCAATCAACTTCCATTATCACATGCGAGAACCCTCCAAAGAGTGTTGAAGATTGCTTTATCACATTTTAAAATTATAATAAGAGAACCAAATGTGTTGAAGATTGCTTTATCATATTTTAAAATTATAATAAGAGTGCAGACACTCCTCCATCCGGTTCCTAGTACTAGTATAGTACGTACCTTTATAGACTATAGTAGTAGTACTAGTAAACTTTGCGTTTGGCTGTTCGCCTATTCGGGAAGTCGAACAATAATAGCACTAGTAGTATAGTGTATGCTTCTGGCAATCTGACACCGAATTAACTGTTGCACGTCCACCGCCTGAGCGAGGGAGAGCTTGCATTAGTCAAAAGTTTCTCCTTGTCCTGCGAGCCACCGCGCGCAAGCTTCTCCCGTCCTGCAACCTTCTCCTCGTTCGGCAAGTTGACGGGACACAGCAAAGTAATGCTAGTCCATACTGCCTCCTCTCCGGTTAATATGGCTTAATTTCAAACGAGATAAATACACTGTCTGTCACTGTATATTTGTAAAAATATGGTCAGTGGACTTCATAATATGCTCATTGCGCTCAATATATATATTTTCCGGTGTTTATACGGTCACTAGCTCACCCTGACTGAGTATGTGTGTACATGCACGTGTAGGTTGAGCACTTGAGCGTGACCGTGTGTGTTCCGTCGTGTGCTCAGACATGCATGCATTAGGGCTCCGCGCGTGTTTTTGCGTCCATGTGTACGTGTGACTGTTGCATACACGTAGGGGGAGTACGTGTAGGGGCCACTAAGGAGCAGTCAAATCACACAGTAAGTTAGTCGGAAGAAGCAACCATCATTTCACTCTTGAATGACACGTACGCAATATAAAATGGTTGATATGGAGAGAAAAAGAAAACCACTATATATACACTAGCAGGAGCCTAAGCTACAAGCCTGCTTGCTTAGGTTGCTCTCTTCACAAGCATAGAACGACGGGCCTGATCCCGCAGCTGGGGGAAGGGAACAATGTTCTGCGTAGACGCGGTCGACATCGGCGAGGGAGAAAACCCACAGTCAGTGCGTCCCAATCGGGGGTCACCGCGGTATGGGCCGATGCCGCGTCCCAACCGCCCTTCTAGCTACAACCCGACGTCCTAGGTAGTCCATCTTCCTTTTGGAGCCGGCTTGCTCCACTGCCGTAGCTCCATCTCCATGTCGATCTTTCTCTACTTCTACCGGCTTCTACTTGTGATGAGTTTATGTCTCATGAACTAGTGCCAGTACTATTATTCTAATCACACTTCTTCAATATCTTTGCCATCAGGGATGCTCAGGTCGATTTTAGTGGAACTGCACAAAAGCATCGTATGATCCGAGGGTGCCACCGTCTTTCCTTCGACAGGTTCTACCTGGCCAGGAAATTAAATCATGTTTAGGGTTTAGGGTTTAAGTCGTAGTGACCCCATCAGTAGTTTTTCTTTCGTACACGCTCTCACAACTTTTTTCTTTAGTTGTGAAGTAAATATTGGCTATGATCTGTGAATCATTGAGATGCATCAGCATGCGTGTTAGTTTTCCTTTGTATTTGATGGAATGTTGTAACGGGGCAACCTTGGAATAGGAATGAAAATGGAGTGGAAAGTTTCCGTTTTTCCGGAGAAAAAATGGAAACGGAGAGAAACCAACGTTTCGTTTCGTTGGATCGCGCCATCGAGCAAAGCCAACGTTTAAATCACGTCTGTCGTGTTCGTGTCTCACCCTCCTCCACGGCTCGACCCCACACGGTCGCTCGGCATGCCACTCACCGCAAACCAAGTATACGATAACTTTCCCACCTGCTTGTCGATGGATCGCGCCATGGAGTACTAGCACTACTGGAAGAGATTGACGAGTTGGGGGAGGACAGCTAGCTGTACCACAGACTCCCAAGAACTTTTTACATGCATGTTGTAGCCGGCTATTGCGACCTTTGAACGCGGAGCAACCGCGTGCACCCGGAAGCGGCGCGGGCGACGCTCTCTCGGCTGGTGCGCCGCTTCAATGCCGGCGCCAGTGAGAGGTCGCGTCCGCTCTGGCCGGGCATGAATGCGGCACTGACCGTTTCGGGCGGGAAGCACGCGCGGGTGATGAAGAGGGTTTGGGTTGGTCAGGATCGGCCGTGGCAGCGGTCCGGACGTGCGCAAACAAGAGATGCTGTACGTTAATATTGCTGCGTATATAATTAACAACGTAAATAATGTGCCAGTTGGACAAATATGATTGGAGATGGAGATGGAAATGGAATTTTACGTAAACACGGATATGCATGTCTATGTCTATGTGTGTGTGTGTGTGTGCGCGACGACTCTCGCGACCTGGAAGCGGGGGCGTGTTTTTGATCGAGTTGGTTGGTGAAGCTGATCGATTTTCAATGAAAAACAACCTGTCTTCCATCAGTGCTCTTTGCTTGTTACGCACAAAGATGATATCCTTCGTCAGTTCACCTTGGTTGCGTTGGAGACGCAGTCGTCTTTCATGTTGGTGCAATTTTATCACACAATTGGCTATGAACCAAATGTTTCCTCGAAGAAGGATCGACGTTGGTACTAAGAGCATAAGTTTTGTATTGATTTCTAAGCCTTCTCACAACTTTGTCTCCAGCTCCCCTGTAATTTTATTTGTCCAGCTATTAACTTTGATTTAAAAAATGGTGTGGACTAAAAACCCGGATGGACGTAGTAGCCCTCCATTTTTATTTACTCCGCATATTAGATTTGACTGAAGTCAAACTTTGTAATACTCTCAAACCTTTCCGATAATTGAGATTAAAATTCTTTATTTGTACACACTCTCACACGTTTCCGATAATTTGGCGCATGTGTGGTTGTTCACTTAAGGGAGGGTACTGTACCACACGTGAAGGACAGGAAGTGCGACCAGGACACGTGGGCGTGGATCATTAGTTCATCGGAAGTAGTACTAGTTTTCTTCACTGTACATTAAATAAAGAGTTTCGTTTCGTACTTACACAATTTAAAATGATTGTTATGGAGAGAATAAGAAAACCACTCCACTATATATTAGTCATATACACGAGAGTACTATATGGATGCAGCTTCATTGACTTAGTGCACCTGCCTTTGGATTTATGACAGGTGGGCCCAAAATGTGGCTGGCTCACCTGTCATACAGCCAAAAGCAGGTGCAGTGAAGGCACCGGAGCTCAGTCCGTACTACAGTAGTATATATATAAGTGGGAGCCTCAGCGCTTGTTCGCTAGGGTTTGCACTCTCCACACGCTCGCCGCACTACATATATGTTACACGCTGGAGGCTGAGCGTTCATTTGCTAGGGTTTGTTATATTCACAGTCTCTCACCCTCTCTTCACCAGATCTAAACAAGACTGCATTGGCCTCTTGTCTCTCTCTCCCCCCTCACAGCTGGTGAAGGAGGCGTCCCTATCCCGTCGCACCGGGAAGGGGAGGAGGTGCAGCGTTCACTCTATCGCCTTCGACGAGGGAGGCAATCCACTGCCGGCTGCGCTGTTCTCTTTCACCCAGCGCCTGTGCGGGAGGGCCACCGACCCCTTCTTCCTCGCTGCCGTACGTAGTGTGGGCAGATCCGGCCTCCCGCCGCACGCCTTGCCACATCCCGACGACCCTAAGGTATAAGTTTCTTTGAAACCGTCGTTGCTCTAGCTGCATGTGGATCTTTTTCGATCTGTAGTCGAATCTAGGTCTTGGTTCAAAGAGGAAAGAAGGGTGCGGTGGGCTGGAGCAACAATCTAGGACGTGGTTCAATGAGGAAAGGAGGGGCGGAAAGTAGTATAGACTGGCTATCCAGCCGCTTTGTAGGTCGAAAAGGGGAAAAGGGGGTAACCCAGTACACACATCTGTAAGGAACCGATCTCTTTGTTGAAAAGGGAAAGAAACTGGGGGGTCGGGTAGTTTATGCAGCACTAGATTTGCTGCCCTCACATAGGAAGAAGGTTCAAAGAGAACAAATATGGGACCAGCGCATATATGCTGCTTGGCTACATACTCTGCATCACCCATTTATACGTGTGGACGCACATGGTGCTGGCATGTCCCATACAACTATTTTGCTGTTGTTAATCTAAGAATGCCGCCGGAAAATTGAAGCAATGCCACTGTTAAAAGTAAATTACATTTTTTAACGAATGTTGTTTCAAGAGAATGTCTCTGTTAATATGAATCAATGCAACCGTTTTAGAAATGCTACTGTCCTACTTTGTTTTCCATCCAAGATAAGTTAGATGCTTCTTTCTGTGACCGTTTGTTTCATCCTCCTTTATCGGCAAGTAATTGTTTCCTTTTTTGCCTCTGTTAAAACAGGGCTATCGATTCAACTTGTTGCTATTGCGACATTTTGCTTCGCTACTCAAAACACTTATGTTTTAAGAGTGTTTTGTGCAGTTCAACTTGAATGTCACACCGGTGACTTTGCTTAATTTTGGTGGAATTGCACAAAAGGAGATCGAGATCGTATTTTATCGTTGTCGTCTCATGAAAGGTCAGTACAGGCCTTCATCCACATGATTGTGCAGTGTGCTTTGAGATGTTGTGCTACTTGTATTGGTACTGTTTTAAATAAATGTTGAATTGAAGCTATTGTATTGCTGTCTTTTCCCATTAAGTAGTGAAAAAAAATGGGACCAACCCAGACATGATGCTTGTTGCTTTGTTACAACAAACTCTGCATCACCCCCTTTATAAGTAGATGGAAGCACATACTGTTGTCGCGCCCACTCTCCCCTGGAGCTGTTTATGCTTTTCGTTAATCTAATGCCGCTTGGAAAATTAAGCAATGCCACTCTCAGAATTAATTAACTACGGAATCTTAGTTCAAAACTGCAACACTTGTTAGGAATGGTACTATCCTGCTTTGTAGTTCTTTCTACATGTTTAACCAAGGTATTGTTAAGATAATGTCTCTGTAAAAATGAATCAGTTGCATTGTTTTAGGAATGGTACTTTTTTGCTTTGTCGTTCTTTATACATGTTGAAACAAGGCATTGTTAAGATAATGTCTCAGTCAATATGAATGAATCACACTGATGGAGAATTGCTACTCTCCTGCTTTGTTTCCCATTAAGATAAAGTAGATCAGTAGATGCTTTTCTTCTGCGAGTACAAGTCATCAACCGTTATTTCTCAGTAATTGTTTCCCTTATACCTATTGTTGCTTACAGGGATATCAAAATTAAAGCTCGGTTTTATTCTGACTTCGATTTTAGTTGAACTGCACAAAAGGAGCCAATGTGTCCAAGGCAAACTGCTGCATTACTGGGTCCAGTTGGTCATTCCACTTTGCAGAAAGAAGCAGTCACTGTTTGCACTACATTACAGAAGGAATGAGAGAAGCTTTACAGAGTATTATTAGACACCGGTGACATGACTAGTCTGCAGAGACCATTGGCAATTTAACAACACGTGGAGTGCCCTGGGCAAAAAGTGCCCAAACAAGTACAAGAAGCTACGACAGGACTCCACGATCATAGGCATTACATATTTTGAATGGGAAAATCTTGTCAAAGTTTAATCATTGATGTTAGCAAGAAGACGTTAGTTTAATATATTGGAATTGGAAAACCTTGTCAAAATTTGCTCATTGATGTTAGCCAGAAGACATGCATTTGACATTTTTTAGTGGGACGCCCTTGCTGTGAGGAGCGTCGAGTGTTTTTTCCTATTCCTGTGTTCAGTTTAGAAGTAAATAGTTACTCTGCTGAGATATTCCTGTGTTAAGAGTTTGTTCTGAATATTGTCTATGTAATGCCAGGCCTTGTGTTTGATTGCAAAGTTGAGCTTGGAATGTTGTGGCATGCGGCATCACGAGCTGTTCACCGTGCCTCCTGAGAATAATGCTTCGTATTGTTTTGCATGTCGATCTAATGCCAGTGATTTGCTTGTTAAGGAGATCATCCTCTTCTGTTGTTTCCGTGCTTAAGAAGTTCATCGTCTGATGTTTCATTCATAGCCTATACGACAAGTCGGGTAGGTTAGACGTGAAACCATATGATCTTCCAACCAACTCATGATATTAGGCCGTGATTGGATCGTCGTTTTCCAACCAAAACCGCTTCTAAAACTGACGCTTGTAAATTAAAGCAGATGGTCACGGGCGAAGGCGCTTGATTGGTCGATTTCGACTAGTAAAATATCGGAAGTACTTCACACACGATAAAAACGCTGAACAACACTCGGACGATTGCTAATCCAGTCGTTAGCTGCTGTTTCAGCCTTGCCCATGGATGGCATGATACGCACATCGTGCATGTATCGTCTGGTAATGTCGTCCATATAGCAGTGCTCATAAAATATACACTGGTCTCTCAAATTACACGCGTAACCCGCCGGTTTTACTTACAGACCTCGGGCCCTCGGTTTCATTATGCCAGTATTTTACGCGTTGTTTCCGATGACGAGTAAATTACACTTGTATGTTAATACATGTTTGAAATAAACCAGAGCTCCCAAGCGCGGCCTTACCGTTTCATGCCGTCTCAGTTTCTCGAAGGTGCTCATAGGTGTCCGATGATCCTGGCTTCCTGAATGAGCAGCGAGCGTTGTATCAGGCCATCCATCGGGCCCGCGAGGCCCTCTCCGTTGTCCTTCGAGTTGTTGCGCTCGCCGTGGCACCGAGCATTGTTAACATCGTCAACGAACATGAGGATTCAGGAGATGACTTTATTTTGACTGGATGACACTAGGGACCCACTAGGGCCATAGCCGTACGTACGCAAGTGCCTCCTTATTATGTACAACTATATTTTTTTTGCTTTCTCCTGGTTTCCTGACATCACGGTCCCACACCATTGTCAACCTATGTAGTCAATATAAACGAGAGAATTGCACAAGGTGCGGCCGACAGCTGGGACCAAGCAGCTCGATCAGTATTTGTGTTTTTGAGGCGCACTACACCACGGTCAAGTTTTGGCGACACAACTACCTGTTGGCATAGGGTACCTTTGCCGACACATAAATTGTAGCTAACACATCTGCTGACAGAAGATAAAACAGTCGGAGGACTTGCTGTGGGGAAAGGTATTGCCGACAGAAGTGCACTTGCCGACACTTTTTTTGTCAGCATACACCCTACCTACACCGACAGATAATCTGTCAATGTACACCCTACCTATATATGCCGACACATGATGAGTCGACGTACACCCTACCTATGCTGACACATGGTAAGTCAATGTACACCCTACCTATGCCGACACTTAGTCTGTCTAAAGGCATTTAGTATTGCTGACACATGGTTTGTCTAGTTAGGGGTATAGTTTTGCCGACACTTTCTGCGTTGGAATGTTTTTGCCGACATATAAATTGTTGGTAAGATGGTGCACAGCCAAAACAACAATTGGATACTGCTCTAATTCAAATGTTATATACAATGCTCAACTGTTATCCACAAACAGTATCAAGATGAACACATTGCACAATCATTAATAAAATGGTAACAAAATTACACACACACACACATATATATTGTTCGCAGGTTCAAGCACAAGTCAATCTTCACAAAAGCAAAGCTTGGCCATCTTGGCAACCATCCAGAAAACACAAGTCACATAAAAGGACCCCTATTCACTGGTCTAAAATAGTTCAAACACTAGATGGTCCAAATAATTGAGTAACATCCATGAGCACAAGATTTCTACTCCATAACACTTGAGCACCAAATGGTCCAGAAAACACATAAGATTCACGATTACAATTAAGTTGGCTGGTCCAAAATACTGTAGACAGCCAAATGCTCCAGAACACTTCAAAGTCATCACATCCATGCGTACTAGGTTGCTGATTACCTGAAAATACTCCACAAGAATTTGGTAGAAAGTGGAGTCAGCTCAAGTGCTTTGAAGCTCATAGGGAGATTGGCAGCCGAGAGAAGCACAAGAATTAACTATTTATGACATATATCCATAACACACATAACATAGTTCGGTCATACATGAGGTCAAATATTTATAAAATGCTGAAACGAATCATCATGCAGACATATCTACATATGCATAGAATAAGTATTTCGCCATGGCAAGCATATCTACAAATTTTATTCAACGTCTTACATGCAAGAAAATGTAGTAGGATAAGCCAATGTGAAGTTGTATTTGTTCTAATACGAAGTTAGCTGATGTGATCTTCAAAGTTTGAAAATAATGGTACAAATAAGTGTTAGTACGTTATCTGATGAAGTAGAACTAAAATGTACAAGTTCTGACCAAAAAAATTGTAATATGTGAAGTTCAGTTTATGCCATGTGATTTTCAGATTGTGACCACCAAAGGGATAACACCAAACTAATGTGTGTATGTTTAACTCATAAGCAATATATGTGCGCTTCAAATCATGTTGTGTCATTTTCATATTTTTAATTATAAACTGCAGTATGTGGAGTTTTATCAACAAGATACAAAACATATCTAGTAATGCTATAAGTTCAGGCAGAAATCTGGCTCTCTAGTCAAGGCTCAAAATGATCTATGTATATTTCTAAGAGAGAAATAATAAACTTAATGTATGTCGTATGTTTAGTACCTGCACCTGGTACATTAGTTGCCTTCTTGTCATCCTTGATCTACAACAATAACCGTGAAATAGCAGGTGCCTTCTTATCAGTTTGAGGCTACTTCTTCCACTGCAAATTGCTCTGACAAAATGTGTAGACATGTATCAACCATCCTGGAAAAAAGGAAAAATGTGTTCAATATAGATAACTCGACTTCCCATAAATCAAATCATAAAGTAAAGGCCAAAGGTCTGCAAGTTATGTACTTGGTTAGTATAATGAATGAACTTGTCAAAAGAACAAATATTATGCCATCAACCAGAATGAACATTAACATCTCATAAAAGTACATTGAAAGTCTGAATTCTGAAACTATCTAGCCACTGCACTAAGGCGGCCTCTAAGGTTTGAATGTGATCGGAACTTGCAACTCCCCTCTGGAAACCATATCCAGCTTCAAGTAGTTGAAGGTATGTGGATGCAGAGGAAGATGAGATTATATGTTGAACCTAAGGTTTGAATGCTAATGCCATATTCATGAAAAAGGAAAACTTCACCGTGCTCACATAAAAAAATTATATCAAACGAAGACACCGTTATTCATAAATATCCAGTGTATTCAAAAGTGATGGAGAATAAAATTGGAATGTGCCTCCTCAAACGCTGACTGGACTCAGGGTCCACCTCGGCGCCCTCCGCTCGCCCACCTCCCGTCCTCGTTGACAGGTAGTACCACGGACTTGCTGCCCTGTAGGCTCAACATCATGTACAACCGCTCCTGCAGCACCAAGCACGTCGACCCAAAATTAAACCATGTAGCATCAGAAACTACAAGATGTTACAGCACAAACAACATTCAGTTCTACAACAAAGTTGAAGCCAACTCAATGGTTTGCACTATATAACTTAGTAATATGTATTGACAATCAAAAGTGCTTCAAGTAAAAAAAACACAGAGGTTATGCACCTACTTCCGTTTGACCACGACAACTCACCCACAGAATTGGAAGTCACACAATGGGTCACGGCTTTAAATAACAAAATTGAACCACCTAGAAATCAGGAAGTCACACAATGCTAACACTTTGTAATTTAAAGGAGATAAAGAGTTCAGAATCGTATGATGAATAGAAAAATGAAAATCAGCTATGAGACATGGATGTCAGATGGCTTGCTATGTTTTGTAGCACCAATCTATGTGTAAAAATTGAGATGCTGAGAAATAGGAATAAGAATTGTACAATAAACAAATCTTAGCAGAAAATATGAAAGTATTACCCTAATTTTCAGAGTTCAGCAATGACATATGGTTTAATGTTCAGCAATGCACAAGCACGCATCATGCAACAGTACAGAAAAGGATATCTCAGGAGGAGCCGATGCCTACCTATTGGAAAAGACGAGTCTGTGTGGATATCTGCAGCAACAGACGACTGGCTTCGGGAGGGACGCAGCAGGATGGAGAGCTCGTGGATGGATCTCTATCGGCGGCAGCAGGAACGGGGAGCACGGATGGAGAGCTCATGGTAGGGCTGGGGCCCGGGGAGCGGCAGGGGAGAAGCGCGAGGGAGATGACAGACGAAGTTGGGGGCTGGAGGACGGGGATCAGGGGAGGGGGTGGATCCATGAGCGCGAGGACGGCGGATGGATCTCAGGCAGAGCGCGGAGGACGGCGGCTCGATCTCGGGCAGAGCGCGACGACGGTTGCTGCATCATGGGCGGAGCGTGAGGATGGCGGCTGGATCTCGGAGAGAGCGCGAGGACGGCGGCGACGGCAGCAGGACCGTGGTGGAGAGCGAATACGGCGGCGACGGCGGCAGGGCCGTGGGTTGAGCGCGAGGACGAGGGGATAGGGATAAGGTGCAAGGGCGGTGATTGGCAGCCTGGCACGGGTAGGTTACCGACTTGGTTCAATTTGGGGGATAAAAATTTCCTGTCTCGCGCCTAAATGGCGCGCCAACTTTCCAAGTTTCAGGATTTTGAAAAGAAAAAATTCCAAATTTCAGTGGCTTGACACGTGTGCACCTACGCCGACACTTATTCCGTGTCCATACACCCTACATACGGCGACATATTGGATGTCACTAAGCATGTACCTACGCCGACACATAAATTGTTAGGGCCCACACATATGCCGACACACAACGTGTTGTTAGCCAGTTGCCGACAGCTAAGTTGTTGTTTCGTACTTGCTAACACATAGTGTGTCCACAATGATGTATCTACACCGACACATTGTCCGGGGACAAAACTTCATAGCTACCCCGACAGTTTTTTCGTGGAGACTAGTGGACCTTTGCCCACAGAAGTGTGTCACGTAAGCTCTACCGTGGTGTAGTGGCGTGAGCACTGCAGATTTTTTCTTGGCGATGATTTCGTTGTTGTTCAGAGGAGAGCAGGGTATTAACTGGGCGGGCTGTGCCCCGTCTAGCCCAGGCCAGATATCCAGCCCAGATACTAATTTTTTCAAGATGAAAATGGCTAGCCCAGCTATACGTCTTTTTGAGGAATACCCAGGCAAGGTCAACTTGTTATTCTCCGCCCCGCTGGGCTGCAAATCTTTCCTATGAGGGATGCATTAGGCTTAACAGGAAAATGGGCTTTAAAAAATAATAAATGGGATGTAATTATAAAAACTGGGCAGTAACTATAAAAAATGCACCAAACACGAAATTAGTTAACAAAATATTATTTATGGATTTTTAAAATCTTAAATTTTCATTGTTGCGCGCGCAATGTTTCCTTGGATTTTTACGTAATACAAATTTATATTTAATCTGACTAGAAATTTCGGGATAAAAATATTTCGGATCCCATCAAAATGTGGGAAATTTTATTGAATTCTGTCTTCAACGGTTGGTTGAAATTATTAATCGTTGTCCTAGCTAGAAAATGGGCTGTACTTTGAACAAACTGTAAATGGGCTGTTGTAAATTCCATTAGAAATCAAAAATGGGTTGTACATTCTTACAAAACGCAAATGGGCTATAAGTTCTCTGCCACACACTTGTGGGCCTACTAAGTGACGCGTCCCCTAAAAAAATAAGTTGACGCGTATGCAAGGCTTTGTCAACTTATTATAGTCAACACAAGGTTCTAGCAGTAGTGGCCGTTGGATGTCTATCCAACGGATGTCGTGCTTCTTCTTCAATCTCGGATATTCTTAGCTTCGGCCGCCCAAAAAATGATTCCTCCCCCTAACATCTGGGGCGCACCGTTTCAGAGGCTGACCTGTGGGCCTACTAAGTTGGAGCGTACCAAGGGCCTTGTCAACTTAGTCAATATAAACGATTCTAGCTTCAGTGACCGTACGATGTCCATCCAACGGCCGTAGTGCTTCTTCAACCTCTGGTCTTCTTGGTCCAGCCGCCCAAAGCAGCGCCGGTCGTGCCGCCTGCTCCTGCCTCCCGTGGCCGGCTGTGCTGCCGCGGAGGCCTCACCGCCCCCATACTACTCCCACCGCTGGCCAGGTCATCCCTCCACTCACCCACA
Organism: Triticum aestivum; assembly: GCF_018294505.1. Taxonomy (NCBI): domain Eukaryota; kingdom Viridiplantae; phylum Streptophyta; class Magnoliopsida; order Poales; family Poaceae; genus Triticum; species Triticum aestivum. The sequence goes on from NC_057802.1 coordinate 548,392,127, forward strand.
CCCCCTGTTATTCTGCGGCGACGGCAGCCTCACACCGCAGCCGAACCAGTGAACCCTCGTACTCCTCTCCGCGCGGGCTTCCACTGCTGCGTCTTCCCCGGCTCCTCGTCGTCCCCTTCCTAGGCCTCGCCGTCGTCCACCGCCCTGGTGCTCTCGGCGCGGTGTGGTCAACGACCGACTTCCATCGGAAGAGTACTGTACATGGAGAGGCTGACAGCTGGGTCCACGGCGGCCGCAAGGAAGTGCCTCCTTATTACGTGCAAAATAATTATTCCTCCACCTCACAGCGGGGACCCACCGGACGGGCCACCAGTATTTTGCGAAAAAAATCATTTCCCCCTGACTGCTGGGACCCACCGGACGGGCCACCGTATTTTGCGAAAAAAACGTTCCCCCCGATGTCAGCTCGGACCCACCGGAAGTGCCTCCTTATTAGGCACAAAAAATGAATACTCCTCTGGCTAGCTGGGACCCACCTTGGTGGGAGGCTAACTTGTGGGCCTACTAAGTTGACGGGGACGAAGGGCTTTGTCAACTTAGTCAATATGAACGATTCTAGCTCCAGTGACCGTATGATGTTCATCCAACGGCCGTAGTGCTTCTTCAACCTCTGGTCTTCTTGATCCAGCCGCCCAAAGCAGCGTCGGTCATGCCGCATGCTCCTGCCTCCCGTGGCCGGCTGTGCTGCCGCAGAGGCCTCACCGCCCCCAACTATTCCCACCGCTGGCAAGGTCCTGCGGCGACGGCAGCCTCACACCGCAGCCGAACCAGTGAACCCTCGTACTCCTCTCCGCGCGGGCTTCCACTGCCGCGTCTTCCCCGGCTCCGCGTCGTCCCCTTCCTAGGCCTCGCCGTCGTCCATCGCCGTGGTGCTCTCCGCGCGGCGTGGTCAACGTGGTCAAGGAACGACTTCCATCGAAAGAGTACTGTACGTGGAGAGGCTGACAGCTGGGTCCACGGCCACAACCCAGTTTTTTTGTGATTTGTCAAGTAAGTCGCTTTGTCAGGCCTGTTGGGCTGCAAATCTTTCAAGACGAGGAGAGCTTTCATTCGGCTGGCCGAGAAAATGGCCCATCAGTAATGAGAAATGGGTTGTACATTTTTAAAACACATCAAACCGGCAATTAGTTTCAAATATTATTTTTTTCATTTTGAGATTTTAAATTACATTAATTTTTATGCATGGAGAATTTGTTGGATTTTATATTGATATACATTTATTTTTAAAATCAGTTTGAATGTGAGTCGAAATTTCAGGATTAAAAACAGTTCGGACCGCACCGAAATATGCAAAATTTCGTATAATTTTTTAACCGTGGCCACAATATGGGCTGTAATGCTAACAAAAAGAATATGGGATCCAAAAAAACCTTAATAATTAGTAAATGGGCTGTAAATTATTAGAAATAATGGCAGATGGGCTGTATGCTGTTTTCCACAGATTTGAGGCTTTCCTAAAAAAAGGTTGACGCACAAGCAGTGACTGTTGGATGGCCATCCAACGGCCGTCGTGCTTCTTCAATCTCAGCTCTTCCTGCTCCAGCCGCTCAAACAAGCGCCGGCGGGACTGCCTGCTCCCTCCTCCCTGCGGCCGGCTCTGCTGCCGCGTAGGCACCGCCCCACCGTACTCCCATCGCTGGCCTAGCCATCCCTCTACTCACCCACACCTGCTGTTATTCTCCGGCTACGGCAGACGAACCAGTAAACCCTCGTACAGTCGTACTCCCCTCCACGTGGGAAACAACTGCCGAGTCTTCCCTGCCTCCGTGTCGTTCCCTTCCTAGGCCTCGCCGTCGTCCACCGCCCTGGTGCTCTCGGCGCGGCCTGGTCAACATGGTCAACGACCGACATGCATCTGAAGTGGACTGTACGTGGAGAGGCCGACAGCTGGGTCCATGCCGCACGCAAGGAAATGCCTCCTTATTACGCGCAAAATAATGATTCCTCCACCTGACATCAGGGACCCACCGAAAGGGCCTCTGTATTTCACGAAAAAAACGTTACTGCCGCTAACAGCTCGGACCCACCAGCTATATCTTCGCACGCAAGGAAGTGCCTCCTTATTACGCACAAACAAAATGAATACTCCCCCTGCTAGCTGGGAGCCACCATGGTGGGAGGCTGACATGTGGGCCTACTAAGTTGACTGGGACGGGGGCCTTTGTCAACTTTAGTCAATATGAACGATTCTAGCTCCAGTGACCGCACGATGTCCATCCAACGGCCGTAGTGCTTCTTCAACCTCTGGTCTTCTTGCTCCAACCGCCCAAAGCAGCGCCGGTCGTGCTGCATGCTCCTGCCTCCCGTGGCCGGCTGTGCTACCGCGGAGGCCTCACCGCCCCCTACTATTCCCACCGCTGGCCATGCCCTGCGGCGACGGCAGCCTCACACCGCAGCTGAACCAGTGAACCCTCGTACTCCTCTCCGCGCGGGCTTCCACTGCCGCGTCTTCCCCGGCTCCCCATCGTCCCCTTCCTAGGCCTCGCCGTCGTCCACCGCCCTGGTGCTCTCGGCGCGGCGTGGTCAATGTGGTCAAGGAACGACTTCCATCGGACGTGGATTGTACGTGGAGAGGCTGACAGCTGGGTCCACGGCCGCAGCAAGGAAGTGCCTCCTTATTACGCGGAAAATAATGATTCCTCCACCTGACAGCTGGGACCCACCGGACGGGCCACTGTATTTCGCGAAAAAACGTTTCCCCCTGACTGCTGGGACCCACCAGCTACATCTTCGCATGCAAGGAAGTGCGTCCGGGCAAAAAAACGATTCGCCCCCTGACTGCTGGGACCCACCAGCTACATCTTCGCAGGCAAGGAAGTGCCTGACAGTCGGGACCCACCTGGTCGAAGCGTACATAGCATTGTCATTCTGGTCGCGAACGTGTACGTACATACTGGTCGATGTAGAGGCGCGCACATGTCGTAGTAGAGGCGCACACGTAGCATGTACACGTGCGTACAGCGGCCAGTGTGCAAGAAAGAATATATGGCCACGTACGTACATACGGGCAGGGTCTCGAACGCCTACTCGCGCATACGTACGGCCAGGGCTCGTGTACATGGCTGGGTCGGAACAGAGAAATAGCGTCATCGTCGTGTTCATGGGGAGCCAACCGGCTGGGTCAGAACGGAATGCGTTGTCGTGTTCATCGGGAGGGCTTGGACGGAACAGCCGATGGAAACGAGGCCTGGCGTACCGCAGAACGGAGGAAACGGCCTTGTGTTTGACCGGCCACGTTTGAAACGGGATCCTGTTCATTGGGAGGGGTCTGGCGTACCGCAAAACGGAGGAAACGGACCTCCTACGGTCAAAACGGTGGTCCTGTTGATCGGGAGGGGTGTGGCGTACCGCAAAACGGAGGAAACGGACTTGTGTTGGAGCGCTACGGTCGAAACGGGGGTCCTGTTCATCGGGAGGGGTGTGGCGTACCGCAAAACGGGACTCCACGGGGCACTGTTCATCTCCACCGTCGACCCCCTCCCACCTCCACGGGCTACTATTCATCCACGGTCGACCTCCTCCAGCCTCCACCTGCGACTGTTCATCCACGGGCTCCTGTTCATCCAGCCTCCACCACGCGCTACTCCACCGGCTACTGTTCAACCAGCCCTCTCCACGGGCTCCTGTTCAACCACCCCTCCACAAGCTACTGTTCATCCAGCCCTCCACGGGGTGGTCCTGTTCATCCTGCCCTCCACGGGGTCCTGTTCATCCAGCCCCAACCGGCTCGATTGATCGGGGTCCTGTTCATCCAGAGGCAACACCACGGGGTCCTGTTCATCCACCCCCATCGGGAACTATTCAACCAAACCCCCCCAGCAACGCTCACTGTTCATCCAGAGGCAGCATCGATCGGCTTCAGTTAGCAGCAGTAGCGAAGGAATCGCTTGATCGGGTTCAGTTAACAGCCATCGATCGATCGCTCGGGTTCAGTAACGCGTAGCCTGCAGTGCAATCGCTCGGGTTCAGTTAGAGCCCAACGCCTCGCTCGGGTTCAGTTAGAGCCAACGCCTCGCACACACGCGCGTACGTGTACGAGAGAAACGCGCATCGCTCGGCCCCCGACCTCCCACCGTAACCGGGAACTCCCCGAAATTTTCCTCGCCCTCGCTTCTACCACGGTTTTTTCCGTCATGGACGGCCCAAAGAATGTCATGCAGCTGCGTCTCCGGCCCGCCCAGGACGAAAAGCCCATTTTCTGTCATGATTTTTTGTCATAGAAGTAGGAGCCCACCACATCTATGATGATACCGGGTTTTGTCACAATTATCGTCATAGAAGTGTCATATGTATGACAGAAAAAAAATTCCGTTCGGCCCAAAATGTCACGGATGTGTCTTTTTTTGTAGTGAAATGATGTAGAATTTTCTGGAAAGCATAAAGGAGTGTTTGAAAGGAGTTTTTCAAAGAAAGACCTCGGTGAAGCTGCTTACATATTGGGCATCAAGATCTAGAGATAGATCAAGACGCTTGATAAGACTTTCGATGAGTACATACCTTGATAAGATTTTAAAGGAATTCAAAATGTATCAGCCAAAGAAGGAGTTTTTGCCTGAGTTGTAAGGTATGAAGTTGAGTAAGACTCAAAACCCGACCACGCCAGAAGATAGAGAGAGAATGAAAGTCATTCCCTATGCCACAGCCATAGGTTCTATAAAGTATGCCACGCTGTATACCAGACCTATTGTGTACCTTGCTATGAATTTGGCAAAGGGGTACAATAGTGATCCAGGAGTAGATCACTGGACAACAGTCAAAATTATCCTTAGAAGACTAAGGAGATATTTCTCGGGTATGGAGTAGATAAAAAGTTCGTCGTAAAGAGTTACGTCGATGCAAGCTTTGACACTGATCTGGATGACTCTGAGTCTCGTGGGTGCAATTGGCTAGAGTAGCTCTGTGCCGAGCATTGTAGACATAGAAATTTGCAAAATACATACGGATCTGAATGTGGAAGACCCATTGACTAAACTTCTCTCACAAGCAAAACATGATCACACCTTAGTACTCTTTGGGTGTTACATAGCGATGTGAACTAGATTATTGACTCTAGTAAACCCTTTGGGTGTTGATCACATGGCGATGTGAATTATGGGTGTTAATCACATAAAGATGTGAACTAATAGTATTAAATCACATGGCGATGTGAACTAGATTATTGACTCTAGTACAAGTGGGAGACTGAAGGAAATATGCCCTAGAGGCAATAATAAAGTTGTTATTTTATATTTCCTTATATCATGATAAATGTTTATTATTCATGCTAGAATTGTATTAACCGGAAACTTGATACATTTGTGGATACATAGACAAAACACAGTGTCCCTAGTAAGCCTCTACTAGACTAGCTCGTTAATCAAAGATGGTTAAGTTTCCTAACCATAGACATGTGTTGTCATTTGATGAACGGGATCACATCATTATGAGAATGATGTGATGGACAAGACCCATCTGTTAGCTTAGCATAATGATCGTTAAGTTTTATTGCTATTGCTTTCTTCATGACTTATACATATTCCTTTGACTATGAGATTATGCAACTCCCGGATACCGGAGGAATACCTTGTGTGCTATCAAATGTCACAACGTAACTGGGTGATTATAAAGATGCTCTACAGGTATCTCCGAAAGTATTTGTTGGGTTGGCATAGATCGAGATTAGGATTTGTCACTCCGAATATCGTAGAGGTATCTCTAGGCCCTCTCGGTAATGCAAATCATAATAAGCCTTGCAACCAATGTAACTAATGAGTTAGTTATGAGATGATGCATTACAGAACGAGTAAAGAGACTTGCCGGTAACGAGATTGAACTAGGTATGAAGGTACCAACGATCAAATCTCGGGCAAGTAACATACCGATGACAAAGGGAATAACGTATGTTGTCATAACGGTTCGACCGATAAAGATCTTCGTAGAATATTTGGGAGCCAATATGAGCATCCAGGTTCCGCTATTGGTTATTGACCGGAGATGTGTCTCGGTCATGTCTACATAGTTCTCGAACCCATAGGGTCCGCACGCTTAACGTTTGATGACTATTTGTATTATATGAGTTATGTGATTTGGTGACCGAATGTTGTTCGGAGTCCCGGATGAGACCATGGACATGACGAGGAGTCTCGAACTGGTCGAGAGGTAAAGATTCATATATAGGACGATAGTATTCTGACACCGGAAGTGTTATGGGGTTACCGGGTACGTATCGGGTCACCGGAAGGGGTTCCGGGCTACCCCCGGCAAACTATATGGGCCTTATGGGCCAAGAGGGGAAACACACCAGCCACAAAGGGGCTGGTGCGCCCCCCCCCCCCCACATATGGGCTGGGCAAATTGGAGAAGGAAAGGGGAAGGAGGAAAGGAAAAAGGGAATAGGATTCCCCCTTCCCCCCTCTTCCCTTCCTACTCCGAATAGGAATAGGAAAGGGGGGGGCGAATTGGGAGGTGCCCAAGTAGGATTCCTCCTACTTGGGGCTTCCCCTTTGCTGCCTCTCCTCCCCTCCAACCTATATATATGAGGGGGTGCACCGCTAGAACACACAACAAACATTGTTAGCCGTGTGCAGCGCCCCCCCTCCACAGTTTACGCCTCCGGTCATATTCACGTAGTGCTTAGGCGAAGCCCTGCGCGGATCACTGCACCATCACCGTCACCACGCCGTCGTGCTGATGGAACTCTCCCTCGACACTTTGCTGGATCAAGAGTTCGAGGGACGTCATCGAGCTGAACGTGTGCAGAAATTGGAGGTGTCGTACGTTCGGTGCTTGATCGGTCGGAACGAGAAGAAGTTCGACTACATCAACCGCGTTGTCAAACGCTTCCGCTTTCGGTCTACGAGGGTACGTGGACATACTCTCCCCCTCTCGTTGCTATGCATCCCCTAGATAGATCTTGCATGAGCGTATGAAATTTTTGAAATTGCATGCTACGTTACCCTACACTTCTTGGCAAGACCTCCTAGATAAGTTTCCAGTTCGTCTCTCTTCCGAGTGAGAACATCAACTTTGTCAGCCAAAGCCACCTTCTCCTCCTTCAGTTGCACATCCTCTTTCTTCGCTTTGTCAACAGCAGTTTTCAGCTTGGCGTTCTCCTCTTCCAACTTTCCGACTGAAGCCAGCTTCTTGTCAGCAAGTTCAGTCCTCTCTCGCGCCGTCTTCTGCGCCGCTGCAAGGTCAAGATCCTTCTGCTCCAGAGCCTGCTTCATTTTGTCTAAAGAAATAGTATTCCTCGGACGAGCTTGGAGTTGACGGTTTTCATTACGCACATCTGTTCGAGTGGAGTCACTCGGTTCAAAGGATGGAAAGGAAAAAATAACAAGGCATGCAGTCGACGAGTCGTTACCTCCCATGATTGCCACCTCATCTTGAGCCTTCTTCAAGTTCTCCCTGGCCAGATCTAGGTCGAGCTTGAGTTGGATTTTCTCCTGTTCCAAGGCAGCATATTGAGTCCCAAGCTCACAAGATTTCTGCAAACAACAACAAGACAAGTCAATCGACAGTTACTTCCAAATGGAAAAGTGCAAGATCAAATTGTACAGTAAAAGAGTTCTAAGATAGCTACCGAATCAAACATCCAACAGCAGTCTCGGGGACTACACCTAGTGGGTGCACTCAGCGTGCCCCCACTAGTTACATTTCCCACTTAGCATGGTTAGCCCAGCCCGAGTGGAAGGAATCAAAAAAAACATCATCATCATTAGCTCTCAGACCACCGCCGATTGCCCGCAGTCGACCGAGGTCTCGGGGACTACACCCAGTGGGTGCACTTAGCGTGCCCCCACTGGTTCAGTTCCCACTCGGCACGACCTGTCTAGACCGAGTGGAAGTACTACAAGCAGACATTTTGCAAAGACCCCCGCCGAATAAAACATTCGACGGCAGTCTCGGGGACGACACCCAGTGGGTGCACTCAGCGTGCCCCCACTGGACCAAGGTCTCACTCGACACGACCTGGTCGACTCAAGTGAAAGAGCTACGAAGCAAAAGAGAAACACCCAGTGGGTGAACGGTTGCAAGGTGCAAACTCATGATAGATGCACATAAGGTTTCAAAACGCTCATCTACAGACATCTTACGAATAATAAAGCAGCAGTTTGCAGCAAACATATCCTAACAGAACAAGGGTCAAGCTAGAAAAACCAATCGGAAATCAACTTACAGTCCCACTTACTCGAACATTGGCTCGGAGAGTAGAGCTGGCGTCATAGGGGGCCTTGCTGGTGTCATAGACCACCTTCAGTCGGTCCATCATCAGACCTGCCTGGATCATGGCTTCCTTGGCAACTCCTACTTGGTCCTCCGGGACGTGATGCATAGCAAATAGAAGAGATGATGGAACTGATGATGTGGCTGGTGGAGTAGAAGCCTGAAGTTGCGCAATCGGATCAGGAGCTTGAGCAATCGACGTTGAGGGTTGTTCAGTCGACAGAGGATTGGCAAAAGAGACCGAAGCCCATACTAGATCATCAAGTTGTTGGACCACTTCAGATGCCGAGCGAGGTGTTCGGGCTCCAGGAACCCTCTTGCTCAAAGTTCTGCCTCTCCTCCCGGTATTCTTCGGAGGCACATCCTCATCATCATCGTCAGGAAGCTGGATAACATCTGTTGGTGCTGCAAACACTCGACAGTGCAATTTCAGTTGACCAGAAAGTCAATTGACAGAACATAGACACGGCTATGGAACCATACCTGCCCGAGAGGTGGCCGCATCCGTGGTTTCCGCATCACCACGCTCCTCGTCAATGTCCATGGATGTTGCAGAGGTAGCAGCACTGAAAGTTCCAGAATTCATTCGGTCAAGCAAGGGAACGAATCCACAATAACACAAAAGAACAAAAGAAAGAAACCCTAACGTTGAAGCCACAGGCACAACCACCTTGATCCTAGGCAGGGCCTTCCGAGGTTTGGGCGGGGCAACTTTGGCCTGCTTCGCGGCCTTCTCTGATGGCTCAGGAGTCGATGTCTGAGTGCGCTTTGGAATCTTTGCACTCGGCGCGACAACTTTGCCACGTCCCCCTGCAGGGTCATGCGACTTCTTGAACGACGCTCCGAGTGGGGCGGTGAGTCGACCTCTTCACTGCTCCCCGAGTCTTCATTGTCATCTTCACTGTCATCTGCATACTTAAAATCGCCACTCTCGCCATCACTTTCAACTCCTTCTTGGTACTGCCCTCCATTCGGCATCAAGTACATCTTGGTGAAAATCTGCAAGGCACAAGTTACAAGTATCAGTCGGATTCAAAAACAATCGTGGATCTAAAGGAAAAAACTCTCGGTAAATTAAGCCTGACCTCATCTCGAGCATTGTTCGCGTCGAATGGCAGAATCCTCCTGGACCCGCTGGGGTTGTCCTTGTTGCCAGTAATGCTCCTGAGAAATTGGGCCACCGTCTCCTCGGCAACCTCCTCCGGGTGGGTTCAAGTGGTGTCTTCTGGACCCGAGTACATCCACATAGGATGGTCACGGGCCTGCAAGGGCTGGATGCGTCGACTGAGGAATACCTCCGATAGATCCATGCCTGTCACTCCGCCCTGAACCAATGCGACGACCGCGTCGACTAGCATTTTCACCTCCCCCTTCTCCTCTGGCGCTACAACTAGTGAACGAGGGGTGTGATAACCCACAAGTATAGGGGATCGCAACAGTTTTCGAGGGTAGAGTATTCAACCCAAATTTATTGATTCGACACAAGGGGAGCCAAAGAATATTCTCAAGTATTAGCAGTTGAGTTGTCAATTCAACCACACCTGGATAACTTAATATCTGCAGCAAAGTATTTAGTAGCAAATTAGTATGATAGTAGTGGTAACAAAGATAACAGTAGCAAAAGTAATATTTTTGGTGTTTTGTAGTAATTGTAACAGTAGCAACGGAAAAGTAAATAAGTGAAGAACAATATGTGAAAAGCTCGTAGGCATTGGATCGGTGATGGAGAATTATGCCGGATGCGGTTCATCATGTAACAATCAAAACATAGGGTGACACAGAACTAGCTCCAATTCATCAATGTAATGTAGGCATGTATTCTGAATATAGTCATACGTGCTTATGGAAAAGAACTTGCATGACATCTTTTGTCCTACCCTCCCGTGGCAGCGGGGTCCTGGCGGAAACTAAGGGATATTAAGGCCTCCTTTTAATAGAGTACCGAAACAAGGCATTAACACATAGTGAATACATGAACTCCTCAAACTATGGTCATCACCGGGAGTGGTCCCGATTATTGTCACTTCGGGGTTGCCGGATCATAACACATAGTAGGTGACTATAGACTTGCAAGATAGGATCAAGAACTCACATATATTCATGAAAACATAATAGGTTCAGATCTGAAATCATGGCACTCGGGCCCTAGTGACAAGCATTAAGCATAGCAAAGTCATAGCAACATCAATCTCAGAACATAGTGGATACTAGGGATCAAACCCTAACAAAACTAACTCGATTACATGATAGATCTCATCCAACCCATCACCGTCCAGCAAGCCTACGATGGAATTACTCACGCACGGCGGTGAGCATCATGAAATTGGTGATGGAGGATGGTTGATGATGATGATGGCGACGAATCCCCCTCTCCGGAGCCCCGAACGGACTCCAGATCAGCCCTCCCGAGAGGTTTTAGGGCTTGGCGGTGGCTCTGTATCGTAAAACGCGATGAATTCTTCTCTCTGATTTTTTTCTCCCCGAAAGCAAATATATATAGTTGGAGTTGAGGTCGGAGGAGCTCCAGGGGGCCCACGAGGTAGGGGCGCGCCCTAGGTGGGGCCCACCCTCGTGGACAGGGTGTGGCCCCCCTGGTCTTCATCTTTTGCAAGGATTTTTTATTATTTCCAAATAGACGTTCCGTGGAGTTTCAGGTCATTCCGAGAACTTCTGTTTCTGCACATAAATAACACCATGGAAATTCTCCTGAAAACAGCGTCAGTCCGGGTTAGTTCCATTCAAATCATGCAAGTTAGAGTCCAAAACAAGGGCAAAAGTGTTTGGAAAAGTAGATACGACGGAGACGTATCAGGGTGCAGAGTCTCTCCAGAGAGAAAGGAGGAAGGCCAGTCGACTGACCAGGAGTCAGAATATCTTTGCAGTAGAACCAAGTCGACTGCCACCCTCTAACTGACTTGGGAAAAGTCATGGGAGGAAAAGTACTTTTACCCCTCATCTGGATTCCTAAACCCCCACACATCTAGATCACGTGTGTCTTCTCGTCGTCTGGATTGGCTTTCTTTATCGACTGGGATTGACAAGTGAAAACGTGCTTGAACAAGCCCTAGTGCGGCTGACACCCAAGGAAGTTCTAGCACATGGAAACGAATGCAACGAGGTACGAGATAGTGTTGGGAGGTAAGTGATGGATCTGAGCACCAAAGAAATTCAAAAAAACCCGAAAGAACAGATGTGGAGGCAGGGAGAAACCTCGATCGACGTGGGTGGTGAGAAGGACGCACTCACCCTCGCGCGGCTGGGGCTCGGATTCATTCCCCGCAGCCTCCAAGACCCATGAGCAATCAGGTCGTCATGGGCAAGATTCTCCAAGTCCTCCTTCACGACGGTGGAGCGGATCCAGTCCCCCTGGATCCAACCAGGCGGCAGACCGGACCGTGACGACGACCCCCTCGCCGTCTTCTTGCCATTCGCCGCCGCCATCGCCTTCTTTGCGTGCTCCAGGGCCGCAGTCTTCTCCTTCACCATGGCAACGGAGCGCGAGCAAGCCGGGTGGAAGCGTCGAGAGCAGAGAGAAGCAAGGTGGAGAAGCAGAGAGAAAGGGAATCGAATGGGGCGCACAGTGCATTGCATCGGCCTCGGAGCCTTTTATGGGCCTGCTTCCGAGTGGCTGACCCATGGGCCCGAGCGATCCTATCACATCCCGTAACAGGAGCTTGCTCGACATGTGGCGAAAAAGGCGGCACGGAGATTGAGGCGTCTCTGTCTACTCGTTCCCTTTACTGCGCCACGCTCCATCCCGCGTGCTTCTCCAAAATTTTGAATCTCGCGAGATCCGGGAACCGCGGAGCAATCAATCGCATCAAAGATATCATACTCTAATTCACTCGATGATTTGCGGCATAATTCACCCGGCGATCTCAGAAACCAGAATCGATGAAGGCGACTGATGTAGGGTTAAAGTACCAGTGTGCTTTCCAGACCTCGATGTAATGCCTCCGAAGCATAAAATCGAATCAGAACCAACTTCAACCCTTCTTCACTCGAACCTCAATCCATTCGGGGGCTAATGACGATAACATGTACCTAGGGTAGGGTCTTTGGCCTGACCTAGACACCCTACCCAAGGACACTGCCCTAGAGTTGAAGGCATTCAAAGTCCAACAGAAGGCACCGACTGAAATCACCATGAAGTGCCATCCACTTGACAACAGATTCCAGTCGCATACCTCAATTCCACTCGACCACAGTAGCGTCACTCGACCATACGAAGAACCACTCGGAATACAGAAGATTTAAAGCCACCCCAGGATGGCAACGGTCAGGCGTTCACTCCGTAGTCATAAAGATCATTAATAGCTAGCGTTACCAGTAACGCCCCTGTCTTAACTCACATTGAACCCTGTGTAACCGAGGGCTGGAGGGACTTGGCGCACTCTATATAAGCCACCCCCCTCCTCTGACACAAGGGTTTGCACCCCTGTAACTCTCACGGATAATCCAGTCGACAAACCTCCGAGGCACCGAGACGTAGGGCTGTTACCTCCTCCGAGAGGGGCCTGAACTCGTAAACTTGCGTGTACAACCTTGCTGTAGTTAGGGCCTTGCCTCCTCCTACGTACCCCCTACACTTACTGCCAGACTCACTCCCACAAGAGGGCGGTCACCTCAAACTCTAATACTTGTGGTGCTTTAACCTTATAATATACTTCCTCCGTCCCAAAATAAGTATTTTTGATTTGGTACCACTTTGTACTAAATCTAAGACACTTATTTTAGGACGAAGGGAGTATATGAATAAAATAAAAATAAATATAAACAAAATTGAAGTTTTTAAGGGAGAATGAATTAGTGGCATTGATCTTACCCATAAAAACAAAGAATATATAAAATAAATAAATCAAATAAGGACAAATTTTGCACACAATTTATATAGAAATTGCTTCTTTTATATTATGCAGGAATAAGCATATAATTGTGTAAGTTTCATAAAAATAAATTCTCTAAATAAATAAAATAATAAAAATTAAATCAACTATTGACAAAATTTGCACACAATGTACATAAAATTTGTACTTTTTTAGAATCTAAAAATATATAATAATGATTTTTTGTAAAAATAAGTTTTCTAACATGGAATGAATTAGTGGAATGGTATTACCTTAAAAGAAGAAGAAAATGAAATAAAAAAACAAAAAAGTCAAAATAATGGAATTTTAGAAGGGAAAATGAACTACTGGCATTGGTATTACTCATAAAGAAGAATAAATAAATAAATAAATACTATAAAATAAAAATAAAGTTTAAAAGGTTGAATGAATTAGTGGCGTCGATGTTAGCCTTTAAGTAGAAGGAAAATGAAAATAATAAAACAAATAATGAAAAAATTTGCACACAATTTACACAAAAATACACTTTCATAATATGACGAATAAGGATATAATAGTAGAAATTTCATAAAAAATGAAAGATTCCTAAGAAGGAATGAATTGGTGGCATTGATATTACCATTAAAGAAGAAATAAATAAAATAAAAAACTAAAAAAAATCAAAATAATGATGTATTCCAAGAAAGATTGAATTAGTGGCTTTGGTATTACCCTTTAAGAGGGAAGAAACTGAAATAAAAACAAAAAACAATCAAAATAATTAGATTTTTTTAAGCAAGAATGAATTGCTGGCATTCGTATTACCCTTTAAGTAGAAAAAAATGAAAAAAATCTAAATAAACAATGACAAAATTTTCATAGAAATTGCACTTTTTAATAATATGCAAGAATAAGCATACAATAGTGGAATTTCAATAAAAAGAAGTTCCCTAAGAAAGAATGAATTAGTGGCATTGCCATTGGTAATATCTTTAAAGAAAAAACATAATGAAATAAAAACTAAAACATAATCATAATGGGGAAGTTTCTAATAAAGAATGCGTTACTAACGTTGGTATTACCCTTTAATAAGAAATAAAATGTAAATAGTAAAATAAACCATAACAAAATTTGGTTAGAATTTTCACAGAAATTGCGCTTTTTATAATATGCAAGAATAAGCATATAATAGTGGAATTTTCGCAAAAAAAAAAATTAGTTTCCTAAGAAGAAATGAATTTGTGGCATTGTTTTACCAATAAGGAAGAAACAAAACAAAATAAAAGCAATAACAAAATCAAAATAATGAAGTATTATAGGACAAATGAATTAGTGGCTTTGGTATAACCCTTTGAGAAGAAACAAAATGAAATAGTAACTGAAAAAAATCAAAATAATGAAGTATTATAAAAATGAATGAATTAGTGCCTTAGTATTACCCTTTATGAAGAAAGAAAATGAAATAACAACTAAACCAAAATCAAAATAATGAGTGTTTCTAAGAAAAAATAAATTGTTGCCATTAGTATTAGCCTTTTCGAAGAAAGAAAATGAAAAAAAATCCTAAAACAAACAATTACAAAATTGGCGCACAATATGCACAAATTGCACCTTTTAAATATATGTAAGAATAAGCAAACTATAGTGGAATTTATGCACACAAAAAATCCGACAATGAATGAATTAGTGGCATCAGTATTACCCTTAAAGAATAAAGAAAACGAAATAACAACTAAATCAAAATCAAAATAATAAAGTTTTATAAGGAACAATGAATTAGTGACATTGGTATTACTCTGTAAGGAAAAAAAAATGATTTTAGAAAATTGCACACAACTTAAAATTGCATTTTTGTGGTAGTATGCAAAGAACAATCATGTAATAGTGTAATTTTCACACACATAACATAGTATTTGTGTGTATATATTTACACTCGCCCAACATCCCAAAATACCTAAACATAAAAAATAAAAACCAACTAATAAAAAAACAGAAGGAGAAACACATAAAAACAGAAAAAACAAAGGGAGAGAGGGACTGCTGGGCGGCATAGGTAATGGGCTTCAGCCCAATAGCAAATTAAATGACCCAAATATGCGGTGATTCAAAAAACAGCCCAACCAGCTCACAAAACAGCACAGGAAAAAAGGTATGAATCTCAAAGCAAAGATCATGGCTGAAAATTTGACTGATCCAAAATCAATTTTCAGATGACTTACAAATTGCTAAAGTGTAAAAAAGATGAATCTATAATATATTTTTGAGGGGAAGGCCTTCATGGCTAGCTTTATTAACTTAAATCACACTTACATCGTCTGCTAAGAAAGAAAAAATAAAACTTGGTGGTGTATGCAACATCGGTGGATTAGACTTCCCAAAACTAGCTAGCTCATGGGCAACCATGTTTGACTCCCTATTACAATGTTCAATAAGGACCTTCTCGAAATTGGCAAGTAGACTTCGACATTCATTGAGGATCGGTGCAGCCACCAACGAGTAGCCCTCGTTTCCATTCAGTGAATCAACAATAGTCACGTTATCAGTTGGACCACAACCTTCTCACATCCCTGACTCTGAAGGAGCAAAAGTCCTTGAAGCAGCACTTCTGATTCAAATGAACCTATAATATTATGTACAAGCTCGTAGAAGAATCGAAGCTAACACTTTTTTACTTCTGAAAATGAGCGTGGGCTTAGAAGGGATTTGACGGAGGAAGATAAGCGACAGTTCAAATCGGCTTCTAATGGGCCTGGTTACGTGGATCACCAAAGATAAAGCTTCCTCCTTGTTCTCGTCGAGAAAAAGAACACTCCACATCTTCCTCATCGAGAGGGGCCACCTAATCACACATATCGTCGGCCGACCGGTCTCCTCCGCCAGCGATGAGTGAGTGCTTCTTCTCCATCCATCAATGTTTTCATTCGATTGTCAAGAGGATAGATGTTTTATTACTATTTTGTTGCATTTCTTAGTCTGAAGCATGCGCTTTGCATAATGTTTTTTAGTCTGAATCATGCACCTCTCTCCGCATTTGTTTTCATTCGAAGTCAAGAGAATATTACTATATTGCACTTTGCCCTCATAAGTGTTGAAAACTTTAGTACCCATTTTCTCGATATTGCATTTGTTTAGTCCCAATCATACGCTTTGTAGAGCCAAATGAAGTTGGCAGTTCTCTCAGTAGTTAGAAACACATGCAACACTCACTAAATATATTTTTCGACCACACTTGCTAAGTATCCTAAAGATGTTGTATTTTGCCACATTAGTTATAATTAAATTTTTAATAGCTCCATTCTAGGATATAAGGGCCATTTAACTAAATAGCAAGATTTGCCCGAAAAAGAGTGTCATTCGCGCATGAATAGCATCCTTCAAACAAGCAAAAACACCGATGATTTGGATGTGAAATATTCATGTTCTGACTGCTGGCTTCTTATGTACAGATGATTGCACTTATTTTCCATCCTGTTGTTCAGTTTTATTCCTGCCACAATGGGATCATCCACTTGCCACTTGCTCTTGTTACTGCTATTGATCTGTGTTTGTGAGTAGCTACCTCCCTTTTTAATTGCAAGCGTCCTTTGTTTAATGGTGTAGCTTTCTTTTGCTTGAGAATAACAATCCTCCATAGTCGTCAGGTAGCATCATATAGATCCCCTGCCTTTTTCTGTTCTGATTTTTTTTTAAATTGCAGAGGCAATCAATATGTGTTGTTCCATTGTTCGTTCAAGGAACAACTCAAGCAATGGGTGTGTGTTCGTGCGATGTAAGCTGCCATGGATTGCTGAGAGCTGGGGCAAACCGAGAGCAGAAGCTAGGGTTGTGTTTACATACTCTTAAATGTAGGAGGATGATTCTTCACAAAAAGGAGTGCTTTGACAAAATTGACAGTCCTAATCAAAGTGGAAAACAAAATTGAAACAGTTCAATAACTTCCGTCTCGATTATTATACATTACAAGTATGCTCCTTGAACCTGCGTATCACTTGATTGGAGAACACAAAATTGGATCTTTATTGACTGATGCCTCTTATTCTACAATTTTCCCCAAGGATAAGGTGTAAAAAGATGGTGAATATGGGGACATGAAAGAGGGTGTGGAATACATGGATGATGACCATGAGTTGACTCGACCTCCCGCAGATGTTGCTTTGAACTTTTATCTTCTTTATTGAGGTGTGTTATGATTACTGGTTCGCTGGCTCCTTTGATTGTTGACCTGTAAGTATGGAATAAAATAGCCACACCCCACATGAAGTTTTTTTTTAAACGAGGCAAAAGATTTGTCATTTTTATTGATTAAGATGGAAATTTTAGAGGTTAAGGCCCAAGGCCAAGGCGAGGTTACAACAATCATTCTTGCAGCAATATGTTACTGAGGTGTTTAGCCCGTGCAAGGCTCCAAAGCGAGGCCGCCTATTTAATTCTATCAAACAAGACTCCCGCCGAGTTGGTGACGTTGCAGTCATAATAGATTTCGAGCAATGTTGTTGTAGTGATGGTAGACGCAATCATCCATTTGGAGAGTTCCATTGCCATCATCGCATAGTTTGACATAGCCGCAAGGATGGCCTGAACTGGCATGATGACAGACTAGCCTTCCTGCACTGAAGTCACCACAACCTTTTGTTGACATATAGCTGAAGGTCAGACTTTTTTAAGCAAGAAAGCACAAGAGGCAACCCCAAAAAAATTTACAGGGAAAAGAGCAAATCCATGCGGCACAGAGAATTAATGATTTTTCCTGGGATAATCATGACAACGAATCAATGTTGCGGTGCTCTTTAAAAAAAAAGATTGTGATGGTGGTGTCGATCTCGAGCAGATGGCCGGATGATCAAACCAACATCATCAGCGCACAGAGAAGATGCCTAATAGCTTGCTGCGATGAAAGGCCGTAGCAGATCTCTCTCCTCCGCAAGTGAGAAAGGCTTTCCTAAAACATCCACGACAATAACAAATAATAGAGGGTAGAGGGGATCGCCTTGACCTTGACACAAACCATTCACATGTCTTGTCTGATGAGAACTTGAGAACATGAAGAGTGCAACAGCCTGCAAACCCAACAACACCATTCGACACCCAAACCATGACGAGAACTTGTAGGGCACTTGAATCCATCGTGTAACCTTAACCGAGTGTCTAGTACAGTGTACAGTGGCTGATATGTGGACAAGACGTGACCAATTTTTCCACTTTCACGTGTTCTTTTACAGCCTTTAATTGTGTGTTTCCACAAGTTTGTCACACTGCCATACAAAAATAGGTTTGCTCATCCTTTCTATCATCTATTTTGGAACGGAGGGAGTATGTCAGTTACACTATCATACAAAAATTGGTTTGCTTAGCATGTCCATTTTCACATTGTCAGTTACACTACCCGACAAAAATCTATTTGCTTAGCCTGGAAGCCTGGAAGCAGCACAAAATTAATGCTAAAAAATAGAAGCAATGTATGCTGCCACGAGGGAAATACTCCTATATAACAAGCCCCCCTCCCCTCTCCTCTACACCCATCTACCATAGAACTCAGCTCCTCACATTCTACCATACAATCCTCTTCATCCTTCACAAGGAACCGCCATGGGTCTGTCCGCGAAGGTCTTCGTGGTCCTCCTGCTGCTGCTCGTCGCCACGGGTATGTATACATGCCTACCTTTGAAAATATTTGACATAACTGATGATGCATCCTACATACTGCTGCTAAAATTGTGTGAGATGATGACTGATCCGCACGCTTTGTTGATTTTGGCGGTGCAGAGGAGCAGGGGGGATCGGTGCAGGTGGCTCTGGCGAGGGATTGCAAGTCGGATAGCCACAAGTTCCATGGGGCGTGCTTCAGCGACACCAACTGCGCGAACGTCTGCCAGACCGAGGGCTTCACCCGCGGCAAGTGCGACGGCATCCACTGCCACTGCATCAAGGACTGCTAGATGCCTAGATAGCCCTGGCTAGTTTGTTCTCGCGTACTAGATGCATGATTCCATGTGATATTAGCTGAACGATGGTAGATCTATTATATGTCTATGTGCGTATGCGTGCGTTGATCTGCGAGTGCTGGTCCTCGGAGATTGCATGAATGAATAAGGGGAATTGCATCATCTTGTGAGTGAGCTCTGTTCCATGCTTTGTGAGATCATCGATCAATAATTTTTAGAGACTTGCTTCGGTAGACCCCCCCTCACAAACCGTATAAAGGATGGTCATTTGACCATAACGTACACCCATCTTTCGTATGTGACACGTACTGTACGTTGACGTACACAGCCGATCCGCCACACACACCCCTCTTCCTGGGCGGCGCATGGAGTAAGATTTGAACACCAGACCTTATGGTTTATTTCCACCTACTATAACCAACTAGGACAACTCACTTGTTATAAATAAATACTTCTTTTACTCTTATTATTGTTTATTTTCTCAGACTACTAATGAGAAAGCTTTGGCTGGTTGGATTTGACTTGAGAACGTGGCTTTCCATAGATAGTTTGCACAAACAAATGGAATTGGTTCCAATTTGTTCCCTAAAACTGTCCAGCGGAAATTAAGTGTGCTCCTAAAATCATGCGAGTATAATTGAGAGTCTGTTTACGTTCAATGAAATTTTGTATGCCATACATGCTACTAAAATCAGACGGATGTTAAATTATCTTCCGCCGGCATCACCTTGTGCTTCCTTTAGTTAATCAAATTGCTTCAAATTTAAAATATGTTCGAACTTAACCAAAATATGTTAAATTATCTTCCGCCGGCATCATCTCGAACGGGGAATTTGCTTGCTTCCGATGCATACCAAATTTTCTTTGAGGCAACACGCGTTTTCAACACAATGAAATCATGTTTCGGTCAATTCGAGAATTTACTCCTGGTGCAACTAAAATATGCTTCTATTTTTTGCAAGGAACTAAAATATGCATCGACTTAACACAAAATGTTATCCATATAATTATTATTTTCGTCCATCATAGCTAAGTTAGAGAATTTGCTTCCATGAGATAGATACATGATTCCAGTGTAATATAATATTCTCGTTTCCAATCACAGTAAAAATTGGGCACTCTAATTGTACATTTTGCTTCCATCATGGTTCAGATTTTAGAAATTTGGGTCACTTCATGGATGTCCAAAAAACACCATGTTCAACGGAGGGTGGTTGGCTAGGACAGAAATCTTCATTTGAGAGCACATTTTTTTGGCATCCATGAAATGACGCCAATATTTATTTCCAGGAGCTTATATGACCAATTAAAGGCACCGTGCCAAGTTGTTTTAGTTTTCGACAAATTTTGCATTTTCTGGAGTTTTCTCGGGCAAAAAAGTTCATAAATGGCCGAACGTGTCACAACTTGCGTACGATTTTGGAAATCGTTCAAATCTGGCCTGGATGCCTACCATGGGCATTCCCACCTACTTGCAAGATTTGGGATCATTTGAAGGATGTACAAACATAGACCATGTCCAACGGAGGGTGTCCGGCTAGGCCAGAAGGCTTCGTCTGAGAGCACGATGTTTCCCGATATCCTTCAAATGACCCCATTTTTTTTCTATGCCTTGTATGACCAATTCAAGGCACCATGCCAAATTATTTTGGTTTTTGACAAATTTTGCATTTCCTGGAGTTTTCCCGGTCAAAAAATGGTCAGACATGTCGCAACTTGCATAAGGTGTCAAAATTCGTTCAAACCTGGCACGGATGCCTACCATAGCCATGCCCTTGCAAATTTGGGGTCAATTCAAGAATTTCTAAAACTAAACGATGTTTAACGGAGGGTGTCTAGGTATGCTAGAAGGCTTCATCTGAGAGCATGTTGTTTCTCCACATCCTTGAAATGGCCTCAATTTTTTTCATGACCTTCTATGATCAATTCAAGACATCATGCCAAGTTGTTTTGGTTTTCGATAATTTTTGCATTTTCTGGCGTTTTCTCGGTCAAAAAAGGTCGATAAAATGACAGGACGTGTCACAACTTGCATACTGAGTCGGAAATCGTTCAAACCTGACATGGATTCCTACCATGGGTATCCCCACCTTCTTGCAAAAGGTTGGTTCATTTCAAGAATATCCAATACTAGACCATGTTTAACATAGGGTGTCCGGATAGGCAGAAGGCTCCGGTTTTGGGAACCTTTCAGAAGGTTCCGAAATCGCTTTTCTGGCTGGTTTCCCTTTTAGTATTTTATTTTATTTTTTATTTTTCTTGTTTTTCATGTTTATTTTTTATCCGCACTGTAAAAAAATTGTTTGTAGTTTTTTAAAATGTTCGTGTTTTCTGTTTTGTTCCTATTTTTCGAAATGTTCTACTTTTCAAATTTTTTTCTTTCTAAAAAATATGTTTGAGATTCCCAAAAATCACGTTTTCACAAATGTTTTATTTTCTTGAATCACAAATTTGAAAATGTCGCATTTCCCAAAAGTTTTTCACAATTTCAAAAAATGTTGCCATTTTCAATTTTGTTCATTTCCTATTCCCCAAAAAACGTTCACATTTTCACAAAATATCTCAGTTTCTTTTAATCACAGATTTTAAATGATTGCGTGTCTAAAAAATCCAAAAAGTAAATGAGATCGGATTTTTAAAAAAAATATCACGGCTTATGGTTCATATAGACCAGGCTACCTTTTTGGACACCAAATCTCATTTAGTATAGTGGCTACCGAAATGGTAGACTTGCGCGAGGTCCCAAGTTTGTTCCCTGTCGCACACTTTGGTTTATCTTAATTTTCTCAGCTCATGTTTTAAGTTTTACCGGGACATTAAGTTTCTTAAACTTTCGCGTTGATAATTGAACACCAAAGGTTTGAAGCAATAGTGACTAGCACAGCGCACTCATCACATAGAGGATGCAGGTTCGAATCCAAACGTCATCCTTTTTTGTAATGAATTTTCTCCCTGCACCAATAAATGGGACGGCCCAGGTGAGCCGCCCTTGCGCAAAACATACCAACAATAGCTTGTATGGTACGCAGGCTATGTATAGGAGGTCTTCATGTAGAAGATGTACTTAAAAAAAAGACCATCCTGCCCTTTATTATGAAGGGGTATGGATAATCTCAGCCATCGATGTGTTTAAGGAGGGTTTACTGAAGCAGAAGTGTAATTTTTATGTGGCGTCCCTCTGATGATTGATGGCCAACAAGATGATGGAAGGAAGACTCCTCCATCGGTTCGGTTCTCAGTGAATTCGATCGATTTGCTTCAGCCTCTCTCAAGCTCCCTCTAGCTTGCGTCAACCCATTTCTTTTGGATGTTCTTGCATCCATCAACCCATCAGTCGTCGTCATCGTCGTTGCTGCGATTTTCAAACCGCTGCAACAGCAAAGCTAGAAACGGCATGACCAGGAGTTCGATTCAAGCTCTATATCTATATCTATCTCTATCTGTTCTATCTATATCTAGGTCACGTTCAACAAATTACGGGGGGCTCAGTCAGTCAGGTGACGCTCAATTAGGAATTAATTACCTGGCGGCCCAGCGGAGGCAGGGGCTGGCGGCAGCGGCACTGTATATCACAACGTGCTGTTTCTCCATAAATATTGCTCACTGAACAGAGGTTAAGTAACTACTGTCACACCTAGAGATGAAGAAATCTTACTGTAACAGGATATGGAGCATGTTTGCGCACTGACCATTATTATTTTTTCCTCCCGAAACATCCATTTACAAATGCTCGGCTACTTCCAACATACTGATAATATATTTGATTTAAATCTATGTCTACATCACTTGTACTAATGTCTCTAAAAACAACCAACGAACCATCTTTGCAAGATACTCCTACAAGGAACCATCACTTGTAATCATTCTTTTGGTATGTTCGCAGCATGATTATACATACAACTACACGCCTTCGGCATGGAACTGACGACCAGCTAGCTCCCGCCAGTTCACTACCAAGTCACGACAACAATAATCCTATCTTCAAACCGCCAATTGCCTCGAATCGGCCAGGAGGCACATAATACATGTACATATCCTCGCCGAGGAGTCGACGCTTGTCAGCGATAAAAGCTTGCCCTTGGGCACAGTTTCTCCACGGACCCATCCGGTGGCCCATCCACCGGACGCAACTTGATCTCGTAAAGCTTTGGCCACAGTTTCCCGGTCACTGTGAGCAGAGTGGAAGGGTTAGTTGGCCAAGAACCTTAGAGGCTTTGATCCACGGACCGAAACTGCAAGTGCAGAAGGACTTACCGAACAGTCTGTCATTTTCTTCGTCCCAAGCTATGCCGTTCAAAACATCAATTTCCTGGAACATGGACCGGATTTTTAGTGCCATGTCACTCCCGATACTGGATTTGGATTATGTACGTCTAACAATGCAATTAGCCAATGAACCATAGGGGCTGCTCACCGTGTTGCCAGAATTCCACAACTGCTGCCTGCAAAATTAAGGACACAAGGATCGATTATTACTTCAAATGCAGACATTACAGAAAAACAGAGCAATCTTATGAAGAAACTCAGTGGTCAGGAAATAGGTATAGAACAACAGCAGTGATTTCTACTCAGAGCATACCTCAGCTCATGAAGAAGGATCCAGCTCGCCACTTGGCCATCTTCATGCGAAACTCTAGCTATGCAATCTGTCTGCACATCATAACTTTCGATACTGAGAGGCGCACTTCACAACATTCTAGCAAATTGGTAGGCAGTTCACATTGTATATGATACTTGAATATGATCAAACTTTGCATGGAAAACACAGCTAAGACACAAATGATATTAGCTAGCCATGCTAAGACCTCGGTTACCTAATCGCCAAGTCAAATGGCGTTAGCTAGTCATGTCTTGTAGAAGACATAAAAAAATCAGACCAGTTAATTGTACATCAATTGCCTATTTCAGAGTATCAAGTGTAACAAAGGACGACTCGCAAAAAAAAAGTGTAATAAAGGACAACACAGGATAAAACTTGGATACACTTCAGTACAAATTGAGTCAAACCTCATAGTTAATTGTTAAACTTAAACCTCATAAACGACACCAGGGAGCACTTTAACATCAACACTAAGGTATTACTAATGAAAATGTTCTGGTCCTTGAGATCTTGATCAATATAATAAAACATGAAAGCAATATGGTCAAGGTAGTGCATAACAACTCTAACCTGCCAGACATTTGCCCATACTTCACCATTTATATATTCCAGTTCATTAATATAGGAAACGTCATTGTCTTGATATTTCACAGTTACTGTCTTCGTTACTGTATCAACAGAGACATCAAACAAAAGAAATTATGTCTCAAAGCTAACAGAATATCAAGTGCGTGATTAACTTAATATACCTTCAAGTGATATTGGATCCAGCTGGTACAACTTTGAAGTACCATCACTGCCAAATAGGATTTTTCCATCTGTAGCCAACCCCCACCCGTCACGCATTTTATGGGTAAAACTTTCACGCTGCAGCAGAGAGCACAATAACTTGTTACCTCAGACATCAACAAGAAATGACTGAACAACTTGAGAAATGACCAGTAAAATGCGAAGTGAATGGTTGTAAACCCATATTTCAGAAGACCAGCAGACAATAGATATTGACAGGTCAGGGTTTGGAGATAATTAGCCGAGACTTTAAACAGAAATATCTGAATCATCTGTAAATGCACTAACATAGAAACAGGAGCAGCAGCATTACTTTGCTAAAGTTATGTCGGTCGTATATGAATCCATCATTCTTCAACCAAGTAACTTGAAACAATCTACAAAAGATAATTTTAAAGCAAATGAAATGAGATTTAACAGGACCGCGGAAGCAAACAGAGCCATCATGTTCAAGAAAGCAATTCTAATGCCGGGTATAGTTGAGGTTTATCTACCTGTCGTCGAGAAGTGTTAGGCCTTCTCCAAACATATGTCCATCCATTTGGTGCTGATCTAAAACCTGATAAATGACAAAGCAGTAACTAGTAATTTAGTGTAGGGTAGGTGAACAATGCTGTGCAATGTTAAATAAGGAAAGTAGAGTATTTGACGTACTTTGCCAGTTTGAAGATCAACCTTTCGGACCGACGACTGTTCAGAAACAGAATTAGAAGCATTTAGTGCTTTAGAAAAACCGCTTGACAGAAAGCAAGCAAACGAAACAAATGCAACTTGCAAACTCAAGTAACACTAGATTTTCAACAGCTCATAACAGTGATAGCCAGTCTGCTTGTTTGCACTAGGGAGGCATGAATCCCAAGGTTCATAATTCAAGTGAAACTAGAGGTAATTTGTTGTGGAAAAACCAATGAAGTATCCCTTAGCATATCATAATTACATCACCGTAATCCACGAGAAGAGATCCACATTGCATTGCAGTACATTACCTGGTGATAAAGGCCAGTGGACTCGAAGAGAGTGTCGTTTCCCGCGTACAGGAGACCCTGCCAAAGAAAGAAACCACGCGATATGAGGAAAAAAAATTCCCCATGTGAGAGGAGAGGAGCGAATGAGATCAGGAGGGAGCGGAGTGCGTGCCTGGGTGAAGGCCTCGGGATCGTGGGGGTACTCGCGGACAAGGTCGAAGGAGTAGAACCTGGCGGCGGCGGGCGCGGGGCGGCGGAGGAGCGCGGCGGGGAGGTAGTCCGGGCGCCAGACGGCGGCGGCCGCCGCGAGGAGGAGGAGCGCCGCGAGCGCGGCGCCGGCGGCCGCGATGGCCGGGCGGCGGAGGCGCCGCGGCGCCGGGGAAGCGTTGGGGGCGGGTACGGACAGGGCGATAGGCGCCATTGAGGAGGTCGGCCGCCTCCGTCGGGAGCCGGCGGTCATTTGGGTCTAGATTAGTCGAAGGAGAAAAGGTCAAATGTAATTCTCACTTTGGCACCTACTTCTCCAGTGATTTGTAGGAGTATTTAAGGTTGTCTTCCAAATTTCTTGACTGAAAATGTGGACTTTGGAATGAATCTCTACTATGAAATCTTTTTGAATTTTTTTCATGCAACATCGTGATTTGATTTTGCGAAATGTGTCTTCGTGCCAATGTTTCGTCACTTAAGCCATCGTGTGAATATAAGAATGTGCGATGATTATATATTAAAACCAGCGGAGTAACCCGCGCATTTGCGTGGCTAGATTATGGCTTGTTATTTATTTTTTGGACGTGGCTAGCGGGCGCACGCGCGCCCAGCAGTCTAGCCGAGCGCACCTTCCTAATATAGAAGGGACCATTGCGCGTGCTGTCCGATCGCTGAAAAAGGAAAGAACCGGTCCCCCACTCTGCTGTTCCCCGCGTGATTAGAAAGATGCTCTGCCACGTCAGTTCGCATGCATTAATTTGAGTTTCAAAAAATTTAAAAAGCCATAACTTTTGATTCGAGTATCGAAATTCAGATCCGTTTTCACCACTGGGTTTCTTGCGACGAGTTCTTGAAAACTAGATCCCATATGGATAGGTTTCGATGAACTTTTTTTGAGCAACTCTGTGTGGTATATATGCAACTTTAGTGTTATCAGTAAGCAACTCTTCTTGTTTGTCTAATATGACTTCCTATCATCTTGGTTTGTGTAAAAACCAAGCAACTGACCTAACAAACCAAGCATCTGTCCTAGTAAACCAAGCAACTGTCCTAGTAAACCAAGCAACTGTCATAACAAAACCAATCGATTGTCCAAATAAATCAAGCAACTGTCCTAACAAAACTAAGCAACTATCCTAACAAAACCAAGCAACTGTCCTGGCAAATCCATGCAACTACATTATCAGAACACATAATGCATAATGTCTAAGCAAACCAAGCAACTGACCTAACAAACCAAGCAACCATCTTAACAAAAAACAAACAATTTCAATAACAAAACCAAGCAACTGTCCTGGCAAATCCATGCAATTATCCTATCAAAATATGTTGTCATCACCAAAGTTGGCTACCGAAGATGCTTAGTTGCCCATATACGGTCAAAAATATTATTTGCCGTGATTTCTAAGTGGTATATGACATACTTGCTTGATAAATTCATTAGTACATATAATTTAATAAAAGTTGCTTATGTTTAAAACTAAAGTTGCCTCGTTTAGGATCAAAGTTGCTTTTTTTTAAAATTATCAAAATGTGCTCATATGAGATCTAGTTTTGAAGATCTCGTCGCGAGAAACCTGACGGTGAAAACGGATCTTTGTTTCGACGCTCGGTTGAAAAGTTATTACTTTTTTTTAAATGAAACGGAATAAAGAGTGTGTCAGCACATGCATGCGCGTTAGTATCTTTTCCGTAATTATGGGACGCGGTCCCCTTAGCTGTCGCTATCATCAATAAATGTTGAATTATCATTTAGTGCATGCGAGTAAAATGTGCGACCGGTCGCGGCAAACGAGCTGCGCTGCGGTGCGTGCGCTCGCGCCAGCGAACCAGCGCAGCTGCACTAGAAAGTATTTAGGTTATTTTTTATATTTATACTTGTTTGACATCTAAAATATGTATTTAGATGTTAAATACACATTGTATATTAGGAAGCTTATTTAATCACATGTCAAGGAAACATGAGATTCAAAGATAAGTTAAATTTAAAATGTATACCATTATCTTATAAAAACTACCACATAGATATAGTACAATATAGGACCTATGATCTCTTTGTTTGCAACATAAGTCTACTATTTTTGTGTGTAACATATATCTTTCCTTTAATTGTAATTGTTAAAGTTAAGACGAATGGGACATATATTTTTGGACTGTTTTCCTCTAGTTATGGTTCTTTTTAGGTATTTCCTCGAGCTATGCATATGTACATGAGATTATTGTTTTTACAATATTACGTGACATTGGATTATTATGTGTAGCGTGCCTTGCTTTAATTGTTTTCTCCTAGTAGAATTTGAACCCGAATCAAACTTGCCGCGTCTTCTCATGCATGTGAATTTCTTTAGGCTTCTCATATGCACGTTATTTGTGATTGCGCTTTCCAATCATACATACATGTACGTGGCAAACTTTACATGGCAAAATAGCGCATACACATAATATTTGTATGTATCGTTTACATTTTAAATCTTAACCGTTTGTATCTAAAATTAATTGTTGAGAAATTTTTTTATCTGTCTGGACAAACGTGATGGCTTGTTTGCCTGTATATAGTAGTTAGATAGATAGATTGTTATGTTGTACATGACGGCAATTTTATGGTTTATGTCATGTCAACTTTTGTTCGTTTCATCGTGCTATGATATCATATCTTTCTTGGAACTTGCCAGGCTTTCATAAAGTTAGTAATGGTAACATTTTTATGGATGAAAATTTTATTCTACAAGTCATGGCAAACTATTTGTATTTTAGCTTTATACATTATTATTTTCTAGATGTCTGGCAATTTTATGTTCTATATCATGGTAATATTTGTGTGTGTGTTTTGCTTTTTTTAATGTGTATTTGATGTGGTTTATATCATGGCAATTTTATGCTTTATATCATGGCAAAATGTTGTACGTCTAAGCATGCTACGACCATACATCTACAAAATTCCATATTTTTTATATCATGGGCAATTTTCTCTGGTTTTTTTTTTCTAGTCTCAACAGGGTTTCAAATGTGTTTTTGTATCTAGTTGCCATGTCATAATAGTAAATTTAGATGTGTTTTTGTATCTACTCCCTCCGTTCCTAAATATAAGTCTTTGTAGAGATTTCAATATGAACCACATACGGATGTATATAGATGCATTTCAAGTTTAGATTCATTCATTTTGCTCCGTATGTCGTCCATTTAATGGAATATCTACAAAAACTTATATTTAGGAACGGAGGGAGTAGTTGCCATGTCATATGGTATTCTTGTAAAAAATGACAAAATCAAAGCTAATTCAAAAAACACTGTTTGGAGGAATGGTAAGGTCAGATTGTATTTTCCGAGCGAGCGAACGTTGCCCAACCTACCCAACCCATGTTTCTCCTCTATATGTGTATACTGGGGGGGGGGGGGGGGGGGGGGGGGGATGAATGTACACTAGGATACACACAAGAGTACCTTAAAAAACGGATACACGCAAGAGTGTTTGTTGTGCTGGTGTGGTGTGTTGAGACGAGATCATGGACAAGTGTCACCTCCTCCATGTATTTTTCCGTCTCTCTTTCTTGTTCTGTTGTGATTTCTGGATACAGTACCTTAATTAGCGGTGAGGTGTGTATCTTGTGGCAAAAATACAGGTGCAATAAGACAAGTGCAGGAAGGTGACATGAAGGTGACTCGGGAGACCAGGGCATTAAACAACACCGCCGATGCTGCAGAGGCTGACAAAGCAGTGCCTGTGAGGTGGCAGCGGCCGGCCGTAGGTATCCAAGGAGAGGGAGGTTGTTCTTCTTCAGTTTCAGTAACCTTGCTTTGCCTTGGTAATTTGATTTGGCTGCGTGCGTCTGGAAATGCATGCTTTGATAATTACCACGATTGTCTTGTCTAATGCAGACATTGGTGGTCAAATCTGCATTTCAGAAACAACTGTGCCCACTGCCCAGTGCCAGCCATTTCTCTAGGACGCAGCGCTGGCTGGCTAGTGCCTAGTGCAGAGTGCAGAGTGCAGAGTGCAGATGCAAGTCAGAGTGCAGATACAGCTATACAAGTGTACTTGCCCTTTTGAGTTTCGAGGATTCAAAAACCCCAAACCAACTGCAGCTCCGTCACTCAATGCGAGGGCACCAACTCAGAGCCAAGAGCACTTTATGAGCCATTTTTTTTTCACCTGGTGATTTGACCCATCATATACATTCTCCACCATGCATGGACACATTTTGTCACAGATTGTTCTTTCTTAGAGATGTCACAGGCACATACTCATCTGTCAAGGTGCTAGTAA
Organism: Triticum aestivum; assembly: GCF_018294505.1. Taxonomy (NCBI): domain Eukaryota; kingdom Viridiplantae; phylum Streptophyta; class Magnoliopsida; order Poales; family Poaceae; genus Triticum; species Triticum aestivum. Next base: position 548,421,925 of record NC_057802.1, read on the forward strand.
TACACATTGAGGTCACCCATGCATGGACACCCAGCCCAAACGCCAAAAATAGCATTACTTTTGTCAAGGTGCTAGTCATATGTACTCATCTGTATCTGTATTAACAAAGCAGAACAAAATCAAACCTTGTCTGATGATCACAACAAGAGACAAGATAGAGGCACCAACTTAAAAGAATCTCCTAACCTTCATGCGTGTCTTCCTATCACCGCACAATATATTCTTTGTCTCATCGTCTCTTCTCAGAAAACACGTTTAGTTGGCCTTCTCTTCTTATAAGCGCCCCACCACACACCCATCTCCAACCCTACCTCCTCTTCTCCTCCTAGCTCATTGTTCAAAGTTCAAACACATATTTTCTGTCTCTACTTCCTCATTGCCCGTAAGCTCCTGTGAATGGCGTGCCTGTCCCAGTCGCCGTCCGGCCGGCGCCTGTCGGAGCTGCTGGAGGAGAGGCAGGAGCCCTTCTTCCTCGACCTCCACCTCCTGGAGAAGGGCTGCTCGGGCCGGCTCCTCGACGGCTATGACACCGCCCTGTGCTGGCCAGCCGCAGCCGCCGGCAACGACGCGGCGTCCGTGCTCAAGCGACTCACCAGCAAGAAGAAGAAGAAGGCGGCAGCGAGCACCCGTGGGAAGAAGTGGCAGCAGCAGCCGGCGGCGGGCTCCGGGCTCCTCCGGCTGCTGCTCTCCAAGATCCTCCACGGCAAGGCGGCCAACCAGAAGCCCGCCGCCCTGCAGTGCTCCGAGTCCTTCAAGAGGGTCGCGCCGTCGCCGCTGCCTTGCTCCTCCAAGCATCTCGACGCCGTGAAGCTCAGGGCCGACGCAGGGGTCGGCGGCGGCCACGAGACGGAGTACTCCGACTCCGAATACGACAACGAGAAGCAGCAGAGCCCGGTCTCCGTTCTGGAGCACCCGTTCGACAGCTCTCCTGTCCACGGCCAGAGCAGGTTCTCCTGCGTGCAAGACTCGCCCAAGAACGCCATGGCCATCGTCCGGGAGCTCCTCATGGAGATGGAGACCGCGTACACGCCTGCGCTGCGCACCCAGTTGTTCGACAAGTCTGAGGACCTCGTCAATGACACCAACGATCTTGTCGACCACGACGGCGACGACGACTACTACTATCGCACGAGCCCTAAGAACTTCCATGAGGACGACGAGACCGCGGCCGCCGGCAGCCCCGCCACGAGCGCCGCCTACTGGGCGACGCACCGAGCGGAGCTGGCGAGGGTGTCCGAGCTAGTCTCCTCGGAGGTGCCAAGGTCGAGACTAGACGCCGCCAGCGTGCAGCCGGAGCGACGGGACGTCGGCGCCGACATAGAGACCGCCTTGCTCGATGCTTTGGTGCTGGAGCTCGTCATGGATCTCGGTGGCTGCTGATCGATGGCGCCCAATCCGCCGGTGTAGGTGCAGGAGGAAGAACATAGCGGCGACCTCTACGTTGCTCTGCTTTTGTTGGGTAGTTGCTCATAGGCCGGGCCCTAGTACTCAGTGCCAAGTGGAGGCTGTAGACTGATAAGCAGGAAGTAATTGAGAAAAATATACATTAATGAATTCCTTTGTTCTTTATGGCTTAACTAAACAGAGAGAACAAGCTCTGTACTTTTTTCCCTACATAAACTAGCTCTGGGTTTGCACACGAAGACGTCATCGTGTACGATCGACGTTGAGCGTGCTACGCAAGATATGTTGGAGGAGGAGCCTCGTCGGGAGCGCTATACGCAAGACACACCATGGAGATTTTTTGAAGACCCGAAGCCCCACACGCCGAGGAGTGCCGCGTCAATGCGAGCAGCGGCTATGGGCTGCCCCAGGTCGACCATAGAGCCTCAAGGTTCACTGTCGTCGAACACGAAGAACAACGAAGAACGAGAAAGAATAAACACAAAGGAGAGATAAATAAAAATGGTGAAGGTAAAAAGTGGTAGATTGTATGTGAGGCGGCTAGACTTGCCGTATAAGAAAATGACTACAATTCTTGTCCAAAGTGTCAAAAAAATCGACCTAACTCGGAATCACCCGCGGGCACCCGGTCGGATTGTCTAGCCAAAATTTGGCCGGATAGTCCAGCCATCTCGAGATCTGCAAACAACAGCACTGTTTGCGGGGTTTACAGGTCACATATGACCACAAATGACCCCCCCACCCACCCCAAAAAGTATTTGTCTCGATGAAATGAACAACTTTCGTATTGAATGTTCTAGGATTCAAGGTCATATTGAGAATGTTTCGTCTCGTTTTCTGACTAGTTGAGCTAAAAAAGCACGAAACCTTGTGAAAGTGCTCTAATCCCCAAGGTAAATCTTGATAATTCATGTAAACATATCTTGAAGAATTAATGAGACTTCCATGTATATTTCAGGAAAAATTCTTTTAGGTACAACATTGGAATGAAAGGTGACCCCTAAAAAAGCTTAAAGATAGGTGTTGGACAAGCCAGCGGAATCTATATTTTTATTTTACTCATCCAAGATGTGATTGAGTCCATAGGCATGTCGATACTATTAAAAGCGGATGAGGATTTGACAATGAGCCTTTTGCTCCATGTGCTTCAAGATGATCAAACTCCAAACCTCCTCAAAATCCTTCAAGATTTTTCAATATATCTACCTACTCTCGGTGTTGCCGAAGCACTTTCACTCAGAGCCACCGATACAACCAGATATAGTCATTGTTCCAAACCCTAGTTCAATCGGAGCCTCCAACGTTCCATTTGGAGTCACCAAAGCGACTTAGCAAACCTTCTATTCTCATGTCTAAATTTTCGGGCAAATTCAATCAACAATTTCGACGTTAACAGAGAGTGTGCCAATGCCAAGGTACCCACCTCAGGGCCACCGACTGAAATAAGTCATACCCACTGATGCATCTAAAAGTTGACACTATTGTTCAACTCGGGGCCACTCAGCACAACTAGTCGGAGCCTCCGAGCTGTGCATAAAGTGTCTAACGGTTAGATTTTTGGTCCAGTCTATTTATACCCCACATATCCCACCAGTTCAACTAGAGAGAGAACTCCACCTGCATGTGTTGATTTGAAAGGGAAATCCACCCCAAGCATCCAATCAACCATTTGAGATCTAACCCCCTCTTTCTTTCCATTCCTACCTTCTCCAAATCCATGACCAATTCTTGAGAGCGTTTTAGTCTTGAGGAGATTATCTTTAGCACAAGAGCAAGGGATCCACTATTAAGCAATCTCTATTCTGTTACTTTTGCAAGGTGTGTACCTCCTAGATAGCCTAGGTGTGCTTGGAAGTCTTCTAGTTTGTGAAGAAGCCGTGAACTTTGTATGTGCCCGGAGGTTGCCTACTCACTAGAAAACAAGGGACTTTTAGCGGCGGTAGACTTGTCTCACATAAAACCGTTTTTCGTCACCGCAAATGTTCTGTTTATGGTCACCCCCACCATCACTGAATCACCATCACGAAAGTAAATCTCGGCGGTACCACTTTTTTCGTCACCTAAGATCGCATCTTAAGAGACGGTTCATGTTACTGGGGGTGGAGAAAATTAGCACGACAATTAAAACAGTAGGCGGGAAGGAAAAAATACATTTGGTTGTATTTAGTTACCATTCAGATTTTCTTTGCATTTTTCATAAAAAAAGAATGCAACACAAATGTTGGTCAAAAAATGTGGAATTTCTTGAGTGGTCTTACTATAGGTGTATTAGTGAGGTGAACAAGTCTCGCAACCAATGGCAAGTGTTTGGTTGACCTTTGATTTGAAAAGGTTTGATCCACCACGATCTGTGTGTTACGCACAATTCAACAGGAGAGGATTACGATGAACAAAACTTGTCATTGTCCATGTTACATGGACAATAATGGGCATGGGTCATGTCATGTAGAATTGATGATCACAAGTTGAACCTCACATTTGAACTTGCCAACTGATGATGCTGACTCGTGTCTACTCTTTAAACATCTCAAATGTAGGATCTTCTTGAAGCACCTTGTGATATTAGCATTCCAACGCCGTGTACACTAGTTATACATGATGTAGGCAATACATTATAGATGATTTGCAGACTTATGTGTTATATCTCATCTAGTTTTATTTAGTCACCATTCGAGTTTCTTTGCATTTTTCATCAAAAATGAATCCAATACAAATGTTGGTAAAAAAGCGAAATTTGTAAGTGGTCTTACTATAGGCGTATGACTGAGGTGAAAAAGTCTCGCAACCAATGGCAACTGTTTGTTTGACTTTTTCTTTGAAAAGGTTTGATCCACCACCATGTGTTTGTTACACACAATTAAGCGGGAAAGCTTTACGAGTTAGTAAGGCTCCAGGGAAGATGATCAAACTCCAAACCTCCTCAAAATCCTTCAAAAAAATTCAATATATCTACCTACTCATTTCCATTCAGTGTTGCCGAAGCACTTTCACTCAGAGCCACCGATACAACCAGATATAGTCTTTGTTCCAAACCCTAGTTCAATCGGAGCCTCCAACGTTCCATTTGGAGTCACCAAAGCGACTTGGCAAACCTTCTATTCTAATGTTCGAATTTCCGGGCAAATTCAATAAAAAAAATTGACGTTAACAGAGAGTGTGCCAATTCCAAGATACCCACCTCAGAGCCACCGACTAAAATAAGTCATACCCACTGATGCATCTAAAAGTTGACACTATTGTTCAACTCGGGGCCACTCAGCACAACTAGTCGGAGCCTCCGAGCTGTGCATAAAGTGTCTAACAGTTAGATTTTTGGTCCAGTCTATTTATACCCCGCATATCCCACCAGTTCAACTAGAGAGAGAACTCCACCTCCATGTGTTGATTTGAAAGGGCAATCCACCCCAAGCATCCAATCAACCCTTTGAGATCTAACCCCCTCTTTCTTTCCACTCCTACCTTCTCCAAATCCATGACCAATTCTTGAGAGCGTTTTAGTCTCGAGGAGATTATCTTTTGAAGCACAAGAGCAAGGGATCCACTATTAAGCAATCTCTATCTTGTTACTTTTGCAGGGTGTGTGCCTCCTATAGAGCCTAGGTGTGCTTGAAAGTCTTCTAGTTTGTGAAGAAGCCATGAACTTTGTACGTGCCCGGAGGTTGCCTACTCACTAGAAACCAAGGGACTTTTAGTGGTGGTTGACTTGTCTCACGTAAAACCGTTTTTCATCACTGCAAATGTTCTGTTTATGGTCACCCCCACCATCACTGAATCACCATCGGGAAAGTAAATCTTGCGGTACCACTTTTCTCGTCACCTAAGATCACATCTTAGGAGACGGTTCATGTTACTGGGGGTGGAGAAAATTAGCACGACAATTAGAACAGTAGGCGGGAAGGAAAAAATACATTTGGTTGTATTTAGTTACCATTCGGACTTTCTTTGCATTTTTCATATAAAAAATGAATGCAACACAAATGTTGGTCAAAAACATGGAATTTCTTGAGTGGTCTTACTGTAGGTGTATTAGTGAGGTGAACAAGTCTCGCAACCAATGGCAAGTGTTTGGTTGACCTTTGATTTTAAAAGGTTTGATCCACCACGATCTGTGTGTCACGCACAATTCAACAGGAGAGGAGGATTATGATGAACAAAACTTGTCATTGTCCATGTTACATGGACAATAATGGGCATGGTCACAAGTTTAACCTCACATTTGAACTTGTCAACTGATGATGCTGACTCGTGTCTGCTCTTTGTACATCTCAAATGTAGGATCTTTTTGAAGCACCTTGTGATATTAGCATTCCAACGCCGTGTACACTAGTTATACATGATGTAGGCAATACATTATAGATGATTTGCAGACTTATGTGTTATATCTCATCTAGTTTTATTTAGTCACCATTCAAGTTTCTTTGCATTTTTCATCAAAAAAGAATCCAACACAAATGTTGGTAAAAAAAGTGAAATTTGTAAGTGGTCTTACTGTAGGCGTATGACTGAGTGAAAAAGTCTCGCAACCAATGGCAACTGTTTGTTTGACTTTTGCTTTGAAAAGGTTTGATCCACCACCATGTGTTTGTTACACACGATTCAGCGGGAAAGCTTTACGGGTTAGTAAGGCTCCAGGGAATCTGAAAATTGTCCTTTGGAAAATTGCACATGTCTGTCTTCCCACTGGTTTCCAACTGCAGTAGCGCCGTATTGTTAATTCAGATGGCTGTATTTTCTCTGGTTGGGTGGAGAGAGCGGAGCATCTACTTCTCTTTTTGCCCGTTTGCTCGTGATATCTCGAAGTTAGAGCTATCCCCTCCAAGTTTGCAGAAAGAAACTTGTCAATGCCAAACCGTGGATTTTTTTACTTTCTTGACCAAGGGTCGTCCCTTTTGGATAAGGATTGTCGCAACAATGATGTAACGGCTTGGCATATTTGAAAGGCTGGAAATGATGCTCGCAACAACGCTGTTGTGTTGCATTGATGTAGGATGGCTAAGAAGATTAAAGGTTATGTGAATATGATTGTGCAACATCTTTCCCAAACTGATTCGACCTCTAGATGTGATTCTTCTTCGTCAGTTGCTCAAAGGACTACACCGCCGAAAGGATCCGTCATTATTAATGTGGATGTTGCACTATTCTTGATCTGCCAAAGGATGGTGGTCGGCGTTGCGATCCGGAATCACAACAAGAATTGCTTGTTGGCATGTAACATGGATATTGAGGGGATCATGAAGCCTGAACTTGTTGAGGCTTTGGCTTGCCGCCATGCCCCGGCCCTCGACTGCGATGAAGGTTTTTCTAAGCTAATCCTAGCCTTTGGAAGTCTCTCTTTAGTTCATATACTCGATGTTGCATGCAAGAGTCGATCTAAGCATATTTGGCAAAGCGTGAACCAAATATTAGGAGGGGCCAAAATAAGTGTATGTAGTAAAAAAAGCCTAGGATGATCGAAGACACTAGAGAATTAGTAGAGAGATTAAGTGGAATCTAAGCATATGTGGTTTCCTCTGGGAAGGGGGGCCAAGGCTCGGTAATGTCCCGCCTACGCTCCGCCACTAATTGTAGGCACGGTGGTTGTTGGCATTAAGTCCCTGGTAGTAGGTTTTCAAGCTTAGTCTTTTATTGAGGTAAGACGTTTGTGAAGGAAATATGCCCTATAGGCAATAATAAAGTTATTATTTATTTCCTTATATCATGATAAATGTTTATTATTCATGCTAGAATTGTATTAACCGGAAACATAATACTTGTGTGAATACATAGACAAACAGAGTGTCACTAGTATGCCTCTACTTGACTAGCTCGTTGATCAAAGATGGTTATGTTTCCTAGCCATAGACATGAGTTGTCATTTGATTAACGGGATCACATCATTAGGAGAATGATGTGATTGACTTGACCCATTCCGTTAGCTTGGCACACGATCGTTTAGTATTCTGCTATTGCTTTCTTCATGACTTATACATGTTCCTATGACTATGAGATTATGCAACTCCCGTTTACCGAAGGAACACTTTGTGTGCTACCAAACGTCACAACGTAACTGGGTGATTATAAAGGTGCTCTACAGGTGTCTCCAAAGGTACTTGTTGGGTTGGCGTATTTCGAGATTAGGATTTGTCACTCCGATTGTCGGAGAGGTATCTCTGGGCCCACTCGGTAATGCACATCACTTAAGCCTTGCAAGCATTGCAACTAATGACTTAGTTGCGGGATGATGTATTACGGGACGAGTAAAGAGACTTGCCGGTAACGAGATTGAACTAGGTATTGAGATACCGACGATCGAATCTCGGGCAAGTAACATACCGATGACAAAGGGAACAACGTATGTTGTTATGCGGTTTGACCGATAAAGATCTTCGTAGAATATGTGGGAGCCAATATGAGCATCCAGGTTCCGCTATTGGTTATTGACCGGAGACATGTCTCGGTCATGTCTACATAGTTCTTGAACCCGTATGGTCCGCACGCTTAAAGTTTCGATGACAGTTATATTATGAGTTTATATGTTTTGATGTACCGAAGGTAGTTCGGAGTCCCGGATGTGATCACGGACATGACGAGGAGTCTCGAAATGGTCGAGACATGAATATTGATATATTGGACGACTATATTCGGACACCAGAATGGTTCCGGGGGTTATCGGATATATACCGGAGTACCGGGAGGTTACCGGAACCTCCCGGGGGTTTAATGGGCCTACATGGGCCTTAGTGGAGAAGAGGAGAGGCGGCTAGGGCAGGCCGCGCGCCCCCTCCCCCTCTAGTCCGAATTGGACAAGGAGGGGGGGGCGGCGCCCCCCTTTCCTTCCTCTCTCTCTCTCCGCTTTCCCCCTTCTCCTAATCCAACAAGGAAGGGAGGGAGTCCTACTCCCGGTGGGAGTAGGACTCCTCCTGGCGCGCCCCTCTCCTGGCCGGCCGCCTCTCCCCCCTTGCTCCTTTATATACGGGGGCAGGGGGCACCCCAAAGACACAACAATTGATCATTGATCTTTTAGCCGTGTGCGGTGCCCCCCTCCACCATAGTCCACCTCGATAATATCGTAGCGGTGCTTAGGCGAAGCCCTGCGTCGGTAGAACATCATCATCGTCACCACGTCGTCGTGCTGACGAAACTGTCCCTCAACACTCGGCTGGATCGGAGTTCGAGGGGCGTCATCGGGCTGAACGTGTGCTGAACTCGGAGGTGCCGTGCGTTCGGTACTTGATCGGTCGGATCATGAAGACGTACGACTACATCAACCGCGTTGTGTTAACGCTTCCGCTATCGATCTACGAGGGTACGTGGACATACTCTCCCCTCTCGTTGCTATGCATCACCATGATCTTGCGTGTGCGTAGGAATTTTTTTGAAATTACTACATTCCCCAACAGTGGTATCAGAGCCTGGTTTTATGCGTAGATGTAATATGCACGAGTAGAACACAAGTGAGTTGTGGGCGATACAAGTCATACTGCTTACCAGCATGTCATACTTTGGTTCGGCGGTATTGTTGGATGAAGCGGCCCAGACCGACATTACGCGTACGCTTACGCGAGACTGGTTCTACCGACGTGCTTTGCACACAGGTGGCTGGCGGGTGTCAGTTTCTCCAACTGTAGCTGAACCGAGTGTGGCTACGCTCGGTCCTTGAGAAGGTTGAAACAGCACTAACTTGAAGAACTATCGTTGTGGTTTTGATGCGTAGGTAAGAACGGTTCTTGCTCAGCCCATAGCAGCCACGCAAAACTTGCAACAACAAAGTAGAGGACGTCTAACTTGTTTTTGCAGGGCATGTTGTGATGTGATATGGTCAAGGCATGATGCTAAATTTTATTGTATGAGATGATCATGTTTTGTAACTGAGTTATCGGCAACTGGCAGGAGCCATATGGTTGTCACTTTATTGTATGCAATGCAATCGCCCTGTAATGCTTTACTTTATCACTAAGTGGTAGTGATAGTCATAGAAGCATAAGATTGGCGAGACGACAACGATGCTACGATGGAGATCAAGGTGTCGCGCCGGTGACGATGGTGATCATGACGGTGCTTCGAAGATGGAGATCACAAGCACAAGATGATGATGGCCATATCATATCACTTATATTGATTGCATGTGATGTTTATCTTTTATGAATCTTATCTTGCTTTGATTGACGACAACATTATAAGATGATCTCTCACTAAATTATCAAGGTATAAGTGTTCTCCCTGAGTATGCACCGTTGCGAAAGTTCTTCGTGCTGAGACACCACATGATGATCGGGTGTGATAGGCTCTACGTTCAAATACAACGGGTGCAAAACAGTTGCACACGCGGAATACTCAGGTTAAACTTGACGAGCCTAGCATATAACAGATATGGCCTCGGAACACGGAGACCGAAAGGTCGAGCGTGAATCATATAGTAGATATGATCAACATAGTGATGTTCACCATTGAAACTACTCCATCTCACGTGATGATCGGACATGGTTTAGTTGATTTGGATCACGTGATCACTTAGAGGATTAGAGGGATGTCTATCTAAGTGGGAGTTCTTAAGTAATATGATTAATTGAACTTAAATTTATCATGAACTTAGTACCTGATAGTATTTTGCTTGTCTATGTTGATTGTAGATAGATGGCCCGTGCTGTTGTTCCGTTGAATTTTAATGCGTTCCTTGAGAAAGCAAAGTTGAAAGATGATGGTAGCAATTACACGGACTGGGTCCGTAACTTGAGGATTATCCTCATTGCTGCACAGAAGAATTACGTCCTGGAAGCACCGCTAGGTGCCAGACCTGCTGCAGGAGCAACACCAGATGTTATGAACGTCTGGCAGAGCAAAGCTGATGACTACTCAATAGTTCAGTGTGCCATGCTTTACGGCTTAGAACCGGGACTTCAACGACGTTTTGAACGTCATGGAGCATATGAGATGTTCCAGGAGTTGAAGTTAATATTTCAAGCAAATGCCCGGATTGAGAGATATGAAGTCTCCAATAAGTTCTACAGCTGCAAGATGGAGGAGAATAGTTCTGTCAGTGAGCATATACTCAAAATGTCTGGGTATAACAATCACTTGATTCAACTGGGAGTTAATCTTCCGGATGATAGCGTCATTGACAGAATTCTTCAATCACTGCCACCAAGCTACAAGAGCTTCGTGATGAACTATAACATGCAAGGGATGGATAAGACGATTCCCGAGCTCTTCGCAATGCTAAAGGCTGCGGAGGTAGAAATCAAGAAGGAGCATCAAGTGTTGATGGTCAACAAGACCACCAGTTTCAAGAAAAAGGGCAAAGGGAAGAAGAAGGGGAACTTCAAGAAGAACAGCAAACAAGTTGCTGCTCAGGAGAAGAAACCCAAGTCTGGACCTAAGCCTGAGACTGAGTGCTTCTACTGCAAACAGACTGGTCACTGGAAGCGGAACTGCCCCAAGTATTTGGCGGATAAGAAGGATGGCAAGGTGAACAAAGGTATATGTGATATACATGTTATTGATGTGTACCTTACTAATGCTCGCAGTAGCACCTGGGTATTTGATACTGGTTCTGTTGCTAATATTTGCAACTCGAAACAGGGACTACGGATTAAGCGAAGATTGGCTAAGGACGAGGTGACGATGCGCGTGGGAAATGGTTCCAAAGTCGATGTGATCGCGGTCGGCACGCTACCTCTACATCTACCTTCGGGATTAGTTTTAGACCTAAATAATTGTTATTTGGTGCCAGCGTTGAGCATGAACATTATATCTGGATCTTGTTTGATGCGAGACGGTTATTCATTTAAATCAGAGAATAATGGTTGTTCTATTTATATGAGTAATATCTTTTATGGTCATGCACCCTTGAAGAGTGGTCTATTTTTGTTGAATCTCGATAGTAGTGATACACATATTCATAATATTGAAGCCAAAAGATGCAGAGTTGATAATGATAGTGCAACTTATTTGTGGCACTGCCGTTTAGGTCATATCGGTGTAAAGCGCATGAAGAAACTCCACACTGATGGACTTTTGGAACCACTTGATTATGAATCACTTGGTACTTGCGAACCGTGCCTCATGGGCAAGATGACTTAAACGCTGTTCTCCGGAACTATGGAGCGAGCAACAGATTTGTTGGAAATCATACATACAGATGTATGTGGTCCGATGAATGTTGAGGCTCGCGGCAGATATCGTTATTTTCTCACCTTCACAAACGATTTGAGCAGATATGGGTATATCTACTTAATGAAACATAAGTCTGAAACATTTGAAAAGTTCAAAGAATTTCAGAGTGAAGTTGAAAATCATCGTAACAAGAAAATAAAGTTTCTACGATCGGATCGTGGAGGAGAATATTTGAGTTACGAGTTTGGTCTTCATTTGAAACAATGCGGAATAGTTTCGCAACTCACGCCACCCGGAACACCACATCGTAATGGTGTGTCCGAACGTCGTAATCGTACTTTACTAGATATGGTGCGATCTATGATGTCTCTTACTGATTTACCGCTATCGTTTTGGGGTTATGCTTTAGAGACGGCTGCATTCACGTTAAATAGGACACCATCGAAATCCGTTGAGACGACGCCTTATGAACTGTGGTTTGGCAAGAAACCAAAGTTGTCATTTCTTAAAGTTTGAGGCTGCGATGCTTATGTGAAAAAGCTTCAACCTGATAAGCTCGAACCCAAATCGGAGAAATGTGTCTTCATAGGATACCCAAAAGAGACTGTTGGGTACACCTTCTATCACAGATCCGAAGGCAAGACTTTTGTTGCTAAATTTGGAATCTTTCTAGAGAAGGAGTTTCTCTCGAAAGAAGTGAGTGGGAGGAAAGTAGAACTTGATGAGGTAACTGTACCTGCTCCCTTATTGGAAAGTAGTTCATCACAGAAACCGGTTCCTGTGACACCTACACCAATTAGTGAGGAAGTTAATGATGATGATCATGAAACTTCAGATCAAGTTGTTACTGAACCTCGTAGGTCAACCAGAGTAAGATCCGCACCAGAGTGGTACGGTAATCCTGTTCTGGAGGTTATGTTACTGGACCATGACGAACCTACGAACTATGAAGAAGCGATGGTGAGCCCAGATTCCGCAAAATGGCTTGAGGCCATGAAATCTGAGATGGGATCCATGTATGAGAACAAAGTGTGGACTTTGGTTGACTTGCCCGATGATCAGCAAGCCATTGAGAATAAATGGATCTTCAAGAAGAAGACTGACGCTGACGGTAATGTTACTGTCTATAAAGCTCGACTTGTTGCAAAAGGTTTTCGACAAGTTCAAGGGATTGACTACGATGAGACTTTCTCACCTGTAGCGATGCTTAAGTCTCTCCGAATCATGTTAGCAATTGCCGCATTTTATGATTATGAAATTTGGCAAATGGATGTCAAAACTGCATTCCTGAATGGATTTCTGGAAGAAGAGTTGTATATGATGCAACCGGAAGGTTTTGTCGATCCAAAAGGAGCTAACAAAGTGTGCAAGCTCCAGCGATCCATTTATGGACTGGTGCAAGCCTCTCGGAGTTGGAATAAACGTTTTGATAGTGTGATCAAAGCATTCGGTTTTATACAGACTTTTGGAGAAGCCTGTATTTACAAGAAAGTGAGTGGGAGCTCTGTAGCATTTCTGATATTATATGTGGATGACATATTACTGATTGGAAATGATATAGAATTTCTGGATAGCATAAAGGGATACTTGAATAAGAGTTTTTCAATGAAAGACCTCGGTGAAGCTGCTTATATATTGGGCATCAAGATCTATAGAGATAGATCAAGACGCTTAATTGGACTTTCACAAAGCACATACCTTGACAAAGTTTTGAAGAAGTTCAAAATGGATCAAGCAAAGAAAGGGTTCTTGCCTGTGTTACAAGGTGTGAAGTTGAGTAAGACTCAATGCCCGACCACTGCAGAAGATAGAGAGAAGATGAAAGATGTTCCCTATGCTTCAGCCATAGGCTCTATCATGTATGCAATGCTGTGTACCAGACCTGATGTGTGCCTTGCTATAAGTTTAGCAGGGAGGTACCAAAGTAATCCAGGAGTGGATCACTGGACAGCGGTCAAGAACATCCTGAAATACCTGAAAAGGACTAAGGATATGTTTCTCATTTATGGAGGTGACAAAGAGCTAGTCGTAAATGGTTACGTCGATGCAAGCTTTGACACTGATCCGGACGATTCTAAATCGCAAACCGGATACGTGTTTACATTGAACGGTGGAGCTGTCAGTTGGTGCAGTTCTAAACAAAGCGTTGTGGCGGGATCTACATGTGAAGCGGAGTACATAGCTGCTTCGGAAGCAGCAAATGAAGGAGTCTGGATGAAGGAGTTCATATCCGATCTAGGTGTCATACCTAGTGCATCGGGTCCAATGAAAATCTTTTGTGACAATACTGGTGCAATTGCCTTGGCGAAGGAATCCAGATTTCACAAGAGAACCAAGCACATCAAGAGACGCTTCAATTCCATCCGGGATCTAGTCCAGGTGGGAGACATAGAAATTTGCAAGATACATACGGATCTGAATGTTGCAGACCCGTTGACTAAGCCTCTTCCACGAGCAAAACATGATCAGCACCAAGGCTCCATGGGTGTTAGAATCATTACTGTGTAATCTAGATTATTGACTCTAGTGCAAGTGGGAGACTGAAGGAAATATGCCCTAGAGGCAATAATAAAGTTATTATTTATTTCCTTATATCATGATAAATGTTTATTATTCATGCTAGAATTGTATTAACCGGAAACATAATACTTGTGTGAATACATAGACAAACAGAGTGTCACTAGTATGCCTCTACTTGACTAGCTCGTTGATCAAAGATGGTTATGTTTCCTAGCCATAGACATGAGTTGTCATTTGATTAACGGGATCACATCATTAGGAGAATGATGTGATTGACTTGACCCATTCCGTTAGCTTAGCACACGATCGTTTAGTATTCTGCTATTGCTTTCTTCATGACTTATACATGTTCCTATGACTATGAGATTATGCAACTCCCGTTTACCGGAGGAACACTTTGTGTGCTACCAAACGTCACAACGTAACTGGGTGATTATAAAGGTACTCTACAGGTGTCTCCATAGGTACTTGTTGGGTTGGCGTATTTCGAGATTAGGATTTGTCACTCCGATTGTCGGAGAGGTATCTCTGGGCCCACTCGGTAATGCACATCACTTAAGCCTTGCAAGCATTGCAACAAATGAGTTACTTGCGGGATGATGTATTACGGGACGAGTAAAGAGACTTGCCGGTAACGAGATTGAACTAGGTATTGAGATACCGACAATCGAATCTCGGGCAAGTAACATACCGATGACAAAGGGAACAACGTATGTTGTTATGCGGTTTGACCGATAAAGATCTTCGTAAAATATGTGGGAGCCAATATGAGCATCCAGGTTCCGCTATTGGTTATTGACCAGAGACGTGTCTCGGTCATGTCTACATAGTTCTCGAACCCGTAGGGTCCGCACGCTTAAATTTTCGATGACAGTTATATTATGAGTTTATATGTTTTGATGTACCAAAGGTGGTTCGGAGTCCCGGATGTGATCACGGACATGACGAGGAGTCTCGAAATGGTCGAGACATGAAGATTGATATATTGGACGACTATATTCGGACACCGGAATGGTTCTGGGGGTTATCGGATATATACCGGAGTACCGGGAGGTTACCGGAACCCCCCGGGGGTTTAATGGGCCTACATGGGCCTTAGTGGAGAAGAGGAGAGGCGGCTAGGGCAGGCCGCGCGCCCCCTCCCCCTCTAGTCCGAATTGGACAAGGAGGGGGGGCCCCTTTCCTCCCTCTCTCTCTCCTCTTTCCCCCTTCTCCTAATAGGACTCCCGGTGGGAGTAGGACTCCTCCTGGCGCGCCCCTCTCCTGGCCGGCCGCCTCTCCCCCCTTGCTCCTTTATATACGGGGGCAGGGGGCACCCCAAAGACACAACAATTGATCATTGATCTTTTAGCCGTGTGCGGTGCCCCCCTCCACCATAGTCCACCTCGATAATATCGTAGCGGTGCTTAGGCGAAGCCCTGCGTCGGTAGAACATCATCATCGTCACCACGCCGTCGTGCTGACGAAACTCTCCCTCAACACTCGGCTGGATCGGAGTTCGAGGGACGTCATCGGGCTGAACGTGTGCTGAACTCGGAGGTGTCGTGCGTTCGGTACTTGATCGGTCGGATCGTGAAGACGTACGACTACATCAACCGCATTGTGTTAACACTTCCGCTATCGGTCTACGAGGGTACGTGGACATACTCTCCCCTCTCGTTGCTATGCATCACCATGATCTTGCGTGTGCGTAGGATTTTTTTGAAATTACTACGTTCCCAACAGTTTGTTGAATGTACGAGCATACAAACTTGCTCATAGTAGTGAGCATACTCCTAGTTAGATCTACCGTGGTGTAATCCCTAGTCTTATCAGGAAAATATGTGTACTGATGTTTCTATCTAAATAAAGTGTTGTTATTCTAAAAAAGTGGATGGAGAAAATCACATACTTAGTCCTAGAACTTGCTGCCGCATGACACAAAGGTCTTGGTAATTGATATGGAGCATCCTACGGACATCATCATGTAAAGAGCCCGTTTGACAAGTGACACGTGCGACATCTACTTCAAATACACAAAGGTCAATCATCTCCTTTACGCATGTTCACTTGACCACTTCGAGGATGGTATACTACCTGACATTTCTCTCGTGTGCATGCATAGGTATTGCCGGAGCTTCACGGATGAGGAGGAGGAGTGTAAGCTCCAAGGATCATCTACACCATCCGCGAGGGAAGCATGGAAGCGAAGACGGAAGAAACGGAGCTGCTGCAAGCTACATCCACCGGACGTGCGGACGACACCGGGCATCCGGTACCTGATGCGGAAGACCCAGCCAGAAGAACCGCAGAAGAAGACGCTACAGCGGCCGGACGACCGATGACCACCGGACGATCGACAAGTCTCAGCCACCAGACGTCCGACGTCTACCGGACTTCAAGTGCCACCTGTCCAGAAGCAAATCGTCGGACTTCCGACGCGCGCCAGATGACCGGTCCCTTGCGAGCCACCGGACGTCCGGCACCGACCGGACTTCCGGTACCTGCCTATGCACAGCGAGGCCTTTGTCCTTGTATCTCTCTCCCACTTACCCCTTCGTGGCTTAGACTATAGATAGACCTTCCCTCCTCATTTCTATGGATAGCAAATAGGATAACTCATTTGTATGTGAGCTTTGCTCCTACTACTCTTCTCTTGAGAGAGAGAGAGAGAGAGAGAGAGACCACTCCCATGGAGTTCAAGACCTCCAAGTAAGAAGATCCCTAGTGTATTCAAGACCCCATCTAGGGAAGATCCATATTGGATTCAAGACCTCAACTCCTCATGGGTTGGGATGAACTAGCTACCGTTTGTGTCGTTCTTTGTTGGATTTGGACCGTGTATCTCTCCGTGTGTATGTGGATCTAGCACATGTGTAACCGTTTCTCGTTGATTTGAATGTTTCCTCTCGTGTGTTCATCGTGTTCTTCCAGAATCCCCCTCCAAATCGTGAAAGATCGGCCCCTAGGGTTCCACCCTACATCAGAAATGCTCCAATACGATACATATATAGTTGCAAATATAATATCTACGGCCCCGTCTATGGTAGAGCACTACGATGCCACCACGTGGCCATGCATTTTTGCTGAAAGGTCCCTTGTTTTTTTTGGAATGGACCCGCACCCCACGCCTTGTCATGAGAGCGTTCTGCTCCTGGGTTCCAGCTATCAGCGTCCGGTCATGCCCCACGGCTCGTCGTCACCGGAAGAATACACCATGGGAAACATTTAGTTAACTGATTAGAACAATGCCCGTGCGTTGCAACGGGATATAAATATTCTAGTACATTAACTTGTGATTTACCTGCCCATAATATGCGCTTGTGTAAAAAAATGTTCGTCAAATTTTGCCCGTAATTTACCTTATATTTTGACAAAAGTGATTTACCTGCTCATAGTATGCGATTGTGTAAATAAATGTATGTCAAATTCAGCCCGTAATTTACCTTATATTTTTTTATCAGAAGTGACTTACCCGCTCATAGTATGCGATTTTGTAAATAAATGTTCATCAAATTATGCCCGTAATTTACCTTATATTCTGATAAGAAGTGATTTACTTGCTCATAGTATGCGATTATTTAAATAAATGTTCGTCAAATTCTGCCCGTAATTTACCTTGTGTTTTGATCAGAAGTGATTTACCTGCTCATAGTACGCGATTGTGTAAATAAATGTTTGTCAAATTATGCCTGTAATTTACCATATATTTTGATCAGAAGTGATTTACCAGCTCATAGTATGCGGTTGTGTAAATAAATGTTCATCAAATTCTGCCCGTAATTTACCATATATTTTGATCAAAAGTGATTTACCTGCTCATAGTATGCGGTTGTGTAAATAAATGTTCGTCAAATTCTGCCCGTAATTTACCTTATATTTTGATCAAAAGTGATTTACCTGCTCAT